>NC_053488.1:35736651-36036651 GCF_015227805.2 Hirundo rustica | reverse complement strand
GCCAGCCAGGAGGAGCTTTTGCCTTGTAAGGGATGGCAGAAGTTCTTCCCAAGGCTGCTCAGAGCTGCTGATTGGAAAGCGGTGTCTGCACTGGATTTGCCTTTGTGCTCCCCAGTTCACCTCCTTTTTTGCTCTCCCAGTGGCCAATGTCTGCTGAAGCTGCTTGCCCATTCTGCTCTCTGTATAGGAGGTTTCTTTGTTCCTTATAAAATGCTGGAGCTCCCCCTACTCCTGCCTCCTTCCGGTTTAATGCTGTGATCATTGGTAATGACAATTATATCCTAAATGGAGTAGCTGGGTTGGTGGTGTGTGGAAGTGAAATGGATACTTATTCAGTGAGAGGGCCTGAAACCAGGTGGGTGTGGATTTCAGTTACCACTATCTCTTCAGTCTCCCTGGGGAAGGAGCATTGCCTTCACATGGGCATGAGCGATAGGGGTTAATAGAGAAAAATACTTACAGCAAGACTTTCACTTACTGAGTATTTACTTTATAATGCTCTCAAGACATGTTCCCCTAGGAAAACAGAAAGAAAAACAGAAAGGTGTAGTATGAAAAAAACCTATTAACTACCCCAGCTGATTCCTTACTGCAGTCAGTTCAGGGCTCTGCTTGCAAGACTCAGCACTTTGTACTTGTTTGTGTGTAGTTAGACTGAAGCAAAAATTCATCATTTTAGGGGTATCTTTGAGGTTTGAAAGAAACTTCTGTGTCATGCCTAGTGCTTCCTGTGAATGGACCAGGGAAGCTGTCTGACAGGTATCTGCATATCAACATTTGATATATAATTCCTTTAGGTTTCTAGTGTAAGTTTGGTAGTTACACTGGTAAGTTGACTCTTGTCTAATTAGGTGTTCAGAAACAGCAGTCATTTCTAGACGTCATAGACGTCATGCTCTGAAGCATGAACAGCAAAAAAGCACAAGCAGAAGAGATGAAGGGAACTGCTTGAATGTCATCCTTGGGAGTGCATAACCTAACACAGACCTCAAACAGCTATGTGGGAAAAATATTATTTATTCTCTTCATGTGTAAGAAGAACCAACATGATTTGCTTTTCTTTCTTATTTTTAAATCATCTCAATCCATATGAAGATGTTCTTTCTTGAATGAAGGACATAAAAAAAGATGGAAAAGCAAGTGGGTTTTATGTTCATTCATTTGTGTTTTTCCCCTGGAAGGAGTCTGGACTAAAGCTTGGAACTGGAGTTAATATCAATCACAGAAGCAGTAGCCAACCATTCTTGAGGAAAAAATGTACCAAAATGCTACAAAACAGTTGCTGTTCTTAGTCTTTAATTTCAGATACTAATATTTACTATCAGAAATGTTGCTTGACATAAATATTTGATCATAACAAATGTGCTGTTATGCATATTACTTGTTTTCAGTAAATTCATATTTATACTAGTTTCGGTATAGCAAAGCAATTCACTTGTAAGCATTTTTACATTCTAAGAAAGAAAATGCTCTACTGTATACTTTCTGCTCCTGGATGGAGCCTTTTTGTATGAGTGGTAATCAAAAGTTTATATCGGGCTTTAAAAATAGAGCTCATAAACATAGAATAGAGTAAAAATTACTGTCCTGATTTAGGAACAGATTTGGGAGAAAACCCCTGAATAGGATCCCTCTGGGAAGCAAACCCAAGTGGCCCCTCCCTCCAACCAGTCCGGTAAAAAACCTCTTTGGAGAAAAGTGGAAAAAACTATTTTACTTAACAAACAAAGTGCATACAAGTATAAAGAATGAATAATATGAAACAATAAAACCTCTCCTTCTGGAGTGAGATGGCAAATTGAGAAAGTCCTTGCCATGGGTGTAGCTCGGCTCTCTCTCTCAGTCTCTCCTCAGTCCCAGTCCCTCCGGCGCTGCTGGAAAATGCCGAGGTCCAGGCCCCGGTGGGCCGCAGCTGCAGCCCCCAGTGCTCCCCTGGGTTTTCAGTCCAGAGCAGGTTTAAACAGTTCCAAGAAAAAAAAAAAAAAAAAAAAAAAAAAAAAAAAAAAAAAAAAAAAGGCAGTCCAGGAAACTTCTTTGCCCTAGCTAGCTGAAACTAACTGAAAGAAAAAAAAAAAATCTCTGTCCTGCAGTCTCTCCAAGCCTCTGCTGAACACCCAGACCAGACAAGAATGTGGAGAAGTCAGGCAGTTTTCTCAAAACAAACTCTGCACTTCTCCTTGCTCTTAGAACCAGTCTTAAAGGCGCAGAACTCAATATACAGCACAAACAGAACAGTCGATTGGGGATACAAACATCATAAAGTTACCCTAGGACAATTACTTAAAAAAAAAAAGCCTTTGGAAAGGGTGTTTTCATGTTTTTGCACTTAGTTGTTGCTAACATATTGTAAAAAATAAACAAATTACATAATATATTGGTTTATCTTGTTATTTCAGATGCATGCAGATGCACATCCAATATACTCTGGGTATTACAATACTTCTTTGAAACAGATTAGAAAACAGGTCACAGAATTTCTGACTCTACCTTAAGAAAGCAGGACATGCCAACTTATAAGGCTTTGTGTGCGTGGTAAATACAGCTGTTGTTTTGTTGGTATGTTCTTGTGCATGATAATTATGTTGAATGATAGAACATATCAAGAGAGAAATACTTGCTTTTTGCAGTTTTCTGAGCGATAGAAGAATGTTAGCCCATGGCATGGGGAAACACAGATGGTCAAACAAACTCTGTTATGGTATCTTAGAGATGAAGACCACTTTTTCTGAAGGCATACAGTTTAAAGTAGCAAAGGGATTTTATTCTCTTCCATAATAAAATAAAGGAGAACTACTGCAATTCTGCATGTTACCAGTATTTAACCTCACTTTTGATTAGTCACAGTGGTTTATACTGTCCCTGAAATGGTGTCTCTCAGAGGTGCTAGGAGTTGTGTTTATCTGTTCATAATCCCTCTTAGTAACAGAAGGTGAAAGAAACTTGAAAGACTTAATTATTAGGAAAGTAAATTTTATGTATCTTCCTTAAAAGTTTAGAGCTAACTCAAGCCTTACCTTACAATGCAAGGAAACTTAAATCTCATACTGAAATTCCTGGAGAATCCTCCTGGAGACCTGCAGGACATGTAGGGATGTATGGCCTCTGTCAGCGCCCCTAATTTTCAGTCCAGCTTAGGTGCAGAGGTAAAGAATTGTGGGTGGGATATGAAGGAAACATAAAAGATTCAAACCCTAAACCCAGTCTCTATTCAATTACTAGTTAAGGTAGTTTTCACAGAAAATCAGGTGGTGGTCAGCATATTATTGCCATTTTCTATTAATAAGTAGCTTACAGAAAACATACGTGTTGATTTATAGATAGTTGTGTACTGTACAGATCTCAAAGAAGATAATAAATTAGCAATTCTGACTTGCTTGTGCCTTGGAATCTACTTGAGTCTCCTTTCCAACCCCCTCATACAAACATTCATTTGAAATTAATCACACACAAGTTTCTAAAGATAGATTTTGCTTTTCCTCTGTGGAAGGAAGGGAATATTTTGTGTGATACCTTCTTTTATGAATGCTGGTGTTCGCTTCTGGTTTTGTTCATAACATTTCCGTGTGACAGTGCAGTGAACAGACTGATTTAAAAGTTTGCTGTTCAGTTGAGTTGTGGGTAGCATCGATAAAGTACTTCTGAGGGTGAAATTTGATTTGTGACTCTTTCTGCACTGATAAGTTCTTTGGGCAGAATTAGTCTGTTGCTCCAGACTTTATAAAATGGGAAATTAAGCAGAGACTGAAAAGAGCTGATTCTCTTTAGGTATTCTGTGGTTTGTCAGAAGGATCCTTTCTAGAGAAGGGAGGAGAAGGTCACACAAGGTGGGATCCTGTCCTTCTTTGAACCCATTTACAAAGCTGTGCGAATTCTTGAGGAATTAATTGTCCTCTGTGAAGGCACCCAGTTTATCTCTTCTCTTGCTTCTGAATTACATCTAAACCATAACGAGATACCTCTAAAATGGGGAAAATTATCTGTTGTAGCCATAAAAGATAAGGAGGAAGTTCTGTTTTGTTGGGTGGGGCCTTAGGCGGTGGTAGTATTCATTTGACTGTTGATTTATTCGGTTGTTTTGATCTGGGGGGGCTTGCTGGTTTGGGTTTTGTTGGTTGGTTGGTTGGGTGGGTTCTGAATTGAAGGTGGAGAGAAGAGGATGTTGACTTTCAGTAATGAGCTGTGCCTAGCTGCATTATAGTAGTTTTGCAGTGTAGTTTCATCTGGCACAAAGCTGTATTTGACTAACTGCATTTCCTGTAAAAGAGTTTGAGGTTCTGGTTCATGAAAAAGCTTAAATTAACATTAATTAAGAAGCTACAGAACATCAGCTGAATTTTGTGTTTCAATTCTATCTTCCATTTCCTTCCAGTTTTTCACTAATTCAGTAACTGTCTTAGGCTTTATTGTAGTAGTCGTTTGCACTATTTTGAGTGCATCACTTGTACAGTGCGGAGGGGTATTTTGTTTCTCTTAAGTTTCATGCCTGCACTAGGACATGTAACTTTGTTCCTGTCTCAGAAACAACCAGATTAAATTTGTAAGAGGATTTTTCTGCTGTAGAAAACACGCAGACTAGCTGTCCACATAATGGGAGGTATTCTTTCACTTTTTTTGAGGAAGATGGTTGATACAATTTCAATAGTGTAAGTAAGGAAATTATGGAACAACTTTAGTAATATTTGTAATGGATAACATTTGCTTAGTTTTTCATAAATATTTAAGATATCCAAGATTATTCATGAAACAAATTGCTCTACATGAATGTAGATGTTTCATGTTCCTTATTTGATGTAATTACCTACTTCATGAGCTACTTCATGAAATTCTATCCATAAAATTCTATTCTTTTTTTGAATAAATATTTTCTTACCTTTCCAGGCTCTTTTTTTGTTGTTACATTAGTAATTAATGAAATAATATTGTGTAGAATATTGACAGTCATCTTAATGAATTGTTTATAAATTACTAAAATGATACAGAGGAGATAATTTAATGAATGGTGAAATGATTATAAGCTTCATTTTTTTTAAGCAAGTGAAATATGCAAATGTGGCTTGTAAGCAAAACAAGTAACAAATAACAAACAAGAAGAGCTGGAGGCCATGGTGCAACAGCAAAGCTATGATGTAGTCACCATCACAGAAAGGTGGTGGGATGAGTCACAGCTGGAGCACTGCACTGGATGTCTACAAGCTCTTCAGAAGAGACAGGAAAGGGATAAGAGGTGGAGGGGTGGCCCTTTATATTAAGCAGACTTTTGATACTGTAGGAATTGAAACTAATGAAGATGGAGTTGAATGCCTGTGGGTAAGAATTAAGGGGAAAGCCAACAAGGCTGACATCCTGCTGGGGGTCTGTTATCGTCCACCCAACCAGGAGGAGAAGGTGGACAACTTATTCTGTCAGCAGCTGGAGAATGTTTCAGGATCATCAGCCATTGTTCTTGTAGGTGACTTCAACCTGCGAGACATCTGCTGAGAACTTCATACAGCAGAAAAGAGGCAGTCCGGGAAATTTTTAGAGTGCAGGAGGACAACTTTTTGTTGCAGCTGGTGGGTGAGCCCACCAGGGGAAGGACAATGTTAGAGCTGTTGTTTGCAAACAGAGATGGGCTGGTGGGAGATGTGATGGTTGGAGGTCACTTGGGGCAGAGTGATCATGAAATTACAGAGTTCTCAATATTTAGTGAAATCAGGAGGAGCACCAATAAGACTCTTACATTGGATTTCCGGAGGACAGACTTTGGCCTGTTTAGGAGACTTATTCAGAGAGTTCCTTGGGAAGTAGTTTTTAAAAACAAAGGCATTCAGGAAAGCTGGTTGTGCTTCAAAACAGAGATTTTGAGGACACAGGAACAGACTGTCCCTGTGTGCTGAAAGATGAGCCGATGAGGTAAATGTCCAGCCTGGATGGGCAAAGAGGTTTTGGAGGAACTTAGGAATAAAAGGAGGATGTATCATTTTTGGAAGGAGGGTCAGGTCTCTCAGGAAGTATTTAAGGGGGCTGCTGGAGCATGTAGGAAAAAAATTAGGGAAGCCAAAGCTCAGTTTGAATTTAACATGGCAGCTTCTGTAAAGGATTATAAAAAATGTTTTTACAGATATATTAATGGTAAAGGGAAGGATAAAGCCAACCTTTGTTCTTCATTGGATGAGGGAGGGAACTTAAGTAACTGCAGATGAGGAGAAGGCAGAAGTGCTTAATGCCGCCTTTGCCTCAGTTTTCAGTGGGAAGACAACTTGCCTTCAAGACGACTGTTCTCTTGGGTTGGTTGATGGTGTCAGGGAACAGAATGGTCTCCCCATTATCCAAGAGGAGGCAGTCAGAGAACAGCTTGGATGCTCATAAATCTATGGGCCCAGAGGGGATCCATCCCAGGGTGATGAGGGAGCTGGCAGAAGCTTGCAAAGCTGCTCTCCATCATTTACCATCAGTCCTGGCTCACTGGCAAGGTTCCAGATGACTGGAAGCTGGTCAATGTGACACCCATTCACAAAAAGGGTGGGACAAAGGTCCTGGTAATTATAGACCAGTCAGCCTGACCTCAGTATCTGGCAAGATAATGGAACAGTTGTCTGAGTGTCATCACACAGAATTTACAGGCTGGCCAGGGTCTCCGGCCCAGCCAGCATGGGTTTAGGAGAGGTAGGTCATGTTTGACCAACCTGGTCTCCTTTTATGACCAGGTGACCTGCCTGGTGGATGCAGGAAGGGCTGTGGATGTTGTCTATTTGAATTTCAGCAAGGCTTTTGACACTGTCTCCACAGCACACTCCTGGATAAGCTGGCAGCCCGTGGCTTGGACAGGAGCACTCTTGGCTGGGTTAGGAACTGGCTGGATGGCTGGGTCCAGAGAGTGATGGTGAATGGTGCTGCATGCAGCTGGTGGCCAGGCACCAGTGGTGTCCCTCAGGGGTCTGTGCTGGGGCCAGTTCTGTTCAATATTTTTATTGATGACATGGATGAGGGTATTGAACCTTTGTTTAGTAAATTTGTGGATGACACTAAGCTGGGAGCATGTGTCAATCTGTTGGAAGATAGGAGGGCTCTGCAGAGAGATCTGGAATGGTTGGATGGATGGGCAGAGTCTAATAAGATGAATATTAATAAGTCCAAGTGCTGAGTCCTGCCCTTTGGCCACAATAACCCCCTGCAGCATTACAGGCTGGGGAAGGCGTGGCTGGACAGTGCCCAGGAGGAAAGGGACCTGGGGGCACTGGTGACAGCAGCTGGACATGAGCCAGCAGTGTGCCCAGGTGGCCAAGAGGGCCAATGGCATCCTGGCCTGGATCAGGAATGGTGTGGCCAGCAGGAGCAGGGAGCTCATTCTGCCCCTGTACTCGGCACTGGTGAGGCCACACCTTGAGTGCTGTGTCCAGTTCTGGGCCCCTCAGCTCAGGAAGGACGTTGAGATGCTTGAGCACATCCAGAGGAGGCAACGAGGCTGGTGAGGGGCTTGGAACACAAACCCTGTGGGGAATGGCTGAGGGAGCTGGGGTTGTTTAGCCTGGAGAAAAGGAGACTCAGAGGTGACCTTATCACTCTCTACAACTTCCTGAAGGGTGGCTGTAGCCAGCTGGGGGTTGGGCTCTTTCTCCAGGCAGCAACTGACAGAATGAGAGGACACAGTCTTAAGCTGTGCCAAGGGAAATATAGTTTGGATATTAGGAAAAAGTTTTTCATGGAAAGAGTAATAAGGTACTGGAATGGTCTGCCCAGGGAGGTGGTAGAGTCACCTGGACAGACTGGATGTGGCACTCGATGCCATGATCTATTTGAGGTGTTAGGGCATGTGTTGGACTCCATGATGTTGAAGGTCTCTTCCATCCTAGACATAGTGTGATTCTGTGATTATGTAGTGATTTGAAATTAAAGATATTCGGTCAATGGAGGAAGCACTTGGCAATAGAATAATATGTACCCCTCTCCTGTGTTTTCCTAAGTGGTTCTTAACTTAAACCTGTGCATTTTTAAATCTCAAAAAGCCATCGCTGGGGTTCTCACCTAATTTGGCTTTTTGTAGTTATTCCATTCAGTTTTAAACATAACTACAAAACATGGTGCCACTGATATAGGAACAGACTTCAGGACACCTTAGTTCTCTTTCTGGCTTTTTTTGCTTGAAATTTGAGATGCTATGCTGTTTCACAGGCTTTTCTGTAACAAAATGAAATGCCATTGAAATGTTTCCTAATATCAAGCAACTCTTGTGAGGTTTAATCTATTAATGTCAATTAAGGATAATCACAGAAGGAAGATACAATGGTACTACTGTTCATTTTATGAAAAATACAAATATGCCTACTGTATGCATTATCAGGATTTGTAATTCCTTACAGGAATTCTCTTCATGTCTCTGGATGAGTTGTCACTTAAATTCTTTGGATTTTTTGTGACCAAGATGAAAATGGTCAGTTTCTGTTACTAACTTACAGTAGTATAAATTGGTTGGAGGTATAGATTGGTATTTATGTATCTTTCCAGAAGTATGGTACAGTGATACAGTGTTATGGAGATAATAATTTTTAAGCAATAGAGAAAAAAGTTCATAGAGTACTAGCAGTCTTCACTTGAAAAGGACTGCATGAGGAAGAGCTGTACCAGCTTCAAGCAGGTCAGCTCAGTGGTGTCAACTGTTGACGGAGGTCATGGTCAAAGCTGTTGCAGAGGTAAGGATGTCCTCATAAGACGTCAGGATGAGAATGCAATCTGCTTAGGTGCATGACCACATCACATGGACTGTGTTGTTTGTGTGGGAGCCTCTTTGTTGCAGCCTTGCTGCCTTCTTTCAATGGAGAATACTCTAGTTCTGCTTCAGAACTTGTCCAGATACATGTTGCAGGATGAGCTGGGAACTTCACCTCAGAGCATTTCGCTACAGAGTCCTAGCAACCAGATACCCCTCCCAACAGTAGCCTCACCTGTGGGCCTGAAAGCTGCTGTTCTGAGTGGTAGGACAGACTGGCTTCTTTGCTTGAGCTCCCAGGAGGATCTCATGCATTCCATGATACGTTTCAACTGACTTGTCACCTACAAAGCCAAGCTGGTCCAAGGCCTGAATTCTGAACTTTCATGTTTTCATTTAGTCATACTTGGTTTCAGCGGAAATGTGATCCCGCTGCATTCCACTGCTGGAACAGAAACAGACGGATCCATATTTTTTGTTTTCTCTATCGCTGAATTTGTAGTAGCATAGAGGACATAAAACTCTCTTCCAAGTGAAATATAACTTAAAGTGAAATCAAGTATTTTTCTTCTCATGCATACCTCTCTGTTACTGTTTTAGCTCTTTCTCCTCCTAGGAGTTACTCTGCTACTTGCTAACTGATGAGACTGCTCCCCTTTTCTGTAAATCTGTGAGACAGCGTACAACCTACTGCTTTATCTGAATAAATGTTTGATGAAACTGTGGTTGTAGTATGGTTCTGCTCATCTGTGTAGTATGTTGGTTCCACTCTGACCCATGAATCTTCACTCTCCAGGTAGTTTGATGCTTTCTGTCTACATCCAAGCCCCAAGATGAAAGCCAGTTTTCTGCAACTGTACACACTGTTGTTTTGACCATTCCTAGTCAATGTGTGTGTGCAGTGACTAACAGGGTGGTGGATTTTAATGGCTTTCTCCTTCTTCCTTACACGTTAAGAATGTCCTCTTCTATCTAATTTAAATACAAAATTTCAAATAATAAAATAACGGGGTTTTTTTCTTGCCTTTTCGTACGTTAAACTTGGGAAACAAACACCGCAGGTGTAGTTTATCAGTATTTCTGTTTAACAGATGCCAGTGTGAATTTTGCTTAGAGAATGGTATGTTTGTTGCTTTAGTTAAAAAGCACTCTTATATTTGATCTGAAGATACTAGAGATTTTTTTTTAAGTTGCAATGTAGAGAAACGCGCAAGCAAGTACAGGTATGCGTAGCACAACCACACAAAAGAATGGCTTGTCATTCTATGCTTCTGCAGTTGTCTTCTCAATTAGTCTCCTATCTTTTCTGTGTCAGTTACCACAAGTTCTGAAACCTCTCTGCCGGTAGCTGCGTTGTCACTATTTAAAATTAACTATGTTTAAAGTTTTTCCATAAGTTTCACAGAGCACAGAATGTTTCAGCATTCTGCAGCTTGATTTTTGCAGGTTATGTACCAGGAGAAATAGCAACAATACAATAAATTGTATGTGATATGTTTATATGTGGGTGCAGGTGCATGCATAAGGATCTACTCTGCATTTAAGCAACCAGACTTCTTTCCTGATTCTGCTTGTGGATATAATACTGAAAGTACTTTTAGATCTCTGGTTGCAAAATTCTTGATGATGCAGTAATAGTTGTTGCTATTAACATTTCAAGAAAAAACTTCTAAAAAATAGGTTTTAAGAAATTTTCAGTTTTAAAGATGCTAAGCTCTTACAAATTTTGATAATCCTCTATGCCATGGTTGAACAGGAGTTCACTGTTACAGACATTTCTTTATTATTTTTAGAAGACAGTTAAACTTTTTTTATTCATTAGCTTGATTTTTTTCTGGGAAAAAAAGTTGTAAAAGTTAGATGACCAGCCAAACGATGTACTTGAATCAGGAGTGTAGGGTTTTATTCAGTCACAATATTCAATTTTCACCTAAGTACTAGAAAAGGAATTATATTAGGAAGGGGGGGTGGGGGGGGAGGAGGAGGTAGGGGTGGTGAGGGTATGGGAAGGTTGAAAATCATATGTTTTAAAAAATGAGGGAGTGTGGTGGTGGCATTATGATTGTGATTGAGATTCAGGTACATTGTGTGGCCTCAGCAGTCTTCTTACGGGTGAGAAGATACTATGCATCTGGCTTCAGAGAACTGACTTGTCTAATTTAAATGTGCAGTGGTAGCCAACAGAAAATTGGTCTCAGTATAGTTTTATCCCCCATTGGTCCATTCTGCTGATCACTGCATTGCCATTTCACATTTGCTCTTGCCTTGTATCAGCTAGATACATTCACAGAATGATGGTGGTGGAAGCAGTGGCTAACAAAGCCCATAAGGCATTCATATCCTCTTAGAAGAATACGTGCTTTTTTTTCTTAATGTAATTTCATGTTTTCTTCTTTTCACCAGGTGAAAAAACAGGCCACTCAAGGGTCCTGTTCAGGCTATTACCCAGTGTTACTTTTGTTTAGTATGGTAAATAGGTAAAATTTTAAGAATGTATTGCCATGATGTATTTTTTAACTTGTTCTGAACATTGTAATGAATGCATGAGGCTGTAGAAAGCACAAGCTCGTATCAGTCACTGTCTTGATCTCTAGGGAGGTGATCTAGCTCCCTTTCATTACCTAAATGGAGTCTAAAAGAAAGCTGGAGAGGGACTTTTACAAGGGCATGTAGTGATTGGACAGGGAGAAATGGCTTTAAACTGAAAGAGGGCAGGTTTACATTTGATATTGGAAGAAATTCTTTACATGTGAGGGTGGTGAGGCGCTGGCACAGGTTGCCCAGAGAACCTGTGGATGCCCCATCCCTGGCAGTGATGAAGGCCAGGTTAAATGGGGCTCTAAGCAAAATGGTCTAATGGAAGATTGTCCCTGATTATGGCAAGGTGGTGTTGTGATTAGCTGATTTCTACAGTCCCTTCTCACCCAAACCATTCTGATTCTGTAGTATGTAACATCATGTTTGATTTTCTGGGAATGTGTGTAAAGAAAACCTTCATTAGAAATTCATTATATGTGTGCAGGAAACGGGAGTGATGGTTTCAAAATTATGCTCGTGGTAAGGGCAGAGGTTTTTAGAGGCTTAGATTTTGCAGTGTGTGCTATCTCAGAAATAGTTACAGGTTGCTTCTATAAACTGCACTGCTGTGTAACACACTTTCCTGAGAAGACACCTAAAACATTATCTAAGAGGACTATAAGGCTGCCTTTGTCCTGGGCATGAGTATTATGGTACAAGGCATGAAAGCTTTACAGAAATTATTAAAATAAAGCCCAGGCTGAAAGTCTGAAAAACACCGCACTGAGCAATGCATTTTGTTTTCTGCAGAACTGAGTAACTGGATGAACACAGGACTTATGTAGCTATGCAGATTCAACTCCTCCTCTTAAGCAAACACACAGATAATATGGATAAGCTCTTGTAGTCACAGATGACCTTGCTGAATAGTAGCAGAGGAAAAATGCTATGTGTTGTAACCTTTGTGAAGTTTCCAATAAGCAGATCTTAACTTTAAGTTGACACATAGTCATATTTTATCAATAAACTACGTTTAGTACAAAGTATAAGACATGGAAAAAAATTATTGGAGGGAATGACTGGTCATTAATAAATATGAACCAAATTTTAATTAGTGGTGATTTCATATGGTTCTGAGATTGAAGTTTGATGGGCTCTGATTGTTCAGTACTAGCTTAAAACAAAAAAACTGCAATCCAACCGCATCCCCTCAAACAAACAAGCAAAAAACCAAACTAACAAATACAGCAGAACTAAATCCCAAACAAGCTGACACCCCTGGAAAAGAAACCCCAAAAACCCAAAACACAGATATATCAGTTGTTGTAGTACTAGATTACTGTAGTGTCCTGAGAGTTAACCTAGGAAGATTCTTTTTCTTCCTCTCTGAATTCTTGTGATGAAATGTCTCATGAAGATAGAGTTTAGGTCAATTACATCTTTAAGAATGAAAGCTTTTCAAATAAGAAGTCATATATAATATGTATATTTTGGAGTGTCACTTTGTTCATTAGCTTAGTTCTTAAATCAAAATGCAAATTTTAATTCTGTTGTTCTTCAGTTGCTATTGATGCTGCTGCTGTTTGACCCTGAACTGGTCACTGTAGTTACCTTCCAAGCACCCTTTGACACTGTTGAGGCCTGCAGTAAGCAAGGTGTCAGCGCTGTGCAAAAAAAGTCATGTTTGTATTCACTGGATAAAGTATATCCTTCTTATTTGTCTTGCAGGCACAGGAGAAAGTGGCAAAAGCACATTTATCAAGCAGATGAGAATCATTCATGGATCAGGTTACTCTGATGAAGACAAAAGGGGCTTTACAAAACTGGTGTACCAGAATATATTTACAGCAATGCAGGCCATGATCAAGGCCATGGATACCCTCAAAATCCCATACAAGTGTGAAAATAACAAGGTGAGATTTTTGTTTATTTCTGTAGCTGAAGTTTTTCCTCATTTTTTGTTGGTGGGGTTTTTTTTTGTTTTTTGGGGGTGTTTTGGGTGTTTTTTTGGGGTGTTTTTTTTTTTTTTTTTTTTTTGGTGGGTTTTTTGTTTGTTTGTTTGTTTGTTTTTCCCCTGGAAATATACTGAAGGTCTCAAAAAAATGACACATCACAGAAATGATACTAAAAGCTCACAAGAAAAGGGCGTTTCCTGTCCTGTGTTTAGTTCTCTGCCTTTCTTCTACTTTTACAACACAAATTTGCTTTTAAGCAAGGCCTCTCTTAAGATGCCTGAGAAGGATTGTCACAGAACAGAGGTTTAATGGCAGGCTGCCGTTTGACTTAAGTAGCTCTTGTCCTTTCCTATAAGGCTGTGCTCTGGTTAGAGCACAGTTTAACCATTCTTGTGATGTGTAGCAAAACTTTACTGTTTAAGGATTGCAATTACATTACAAGTGGAAAAAAAATCAAATTATTAGAAAAATAGGTAAGGATATCCATGTGCAAATAGATTGTTATATTAAAATTTTCTACACAAGACCTTAAAACAGAGTCTTCAGAGATTGATGCTACCACTGCAGTTTAAAAGAACAAAATACATTTAAAATGTTTCTAGGGGTCGTCTCTGACTACCTTGGCTTTTTAACATTTTTTTGATATTCAGATTTTGATAGTATGGTAACTACAGTAGTTTGTCTCATTCTGTGACTAGGAAAGAAATGCTTACTATTTACTTAAAATACATGGTGCAGAATTACGTATCTACATCTCTGAATATCAGAGTCACAGAATGGGTCAAATTGGAAGGGACCACAGGGAATCATCTGGTCCAACCCTCCTGCTCAAGCAGGCACTGTTTGATAGCAGTTCCTTGAGACTTTGTTTGCATTTTTACTGTTTGCTGATTATCTATCAGCAGCTTTGTTGAAAGGAGAATTTAAGAAACTTGATAAACTAGATGGCTCCCCTTTCTTTCCATCTTGTGAAAGAAGAGTTAATGATTATCCAGTAGTCCTGGATGAAAGTAATACTTTCTTTGATAAATTACTCAAAAGTTCTCTTGTTCTTTTTTTTTTTTTCCATTAAGGGAAATAATCAAAGAGCAGCAACACAACCAAAAATAAGCAAACAAACAAATAAATAAATCCATTAACTGGGAACGAGAAAATGAGATAAAATTGGGTTAATATTACAAACTTTGTGTCTAAACATCTGAAGTTTAATTCTTAGAATTGAACCGCTGTATGTGTTTTAAGACAGCTAACTTAGAATTCTGTAGGAAAGATAAAGCTTATTGCCAGGTTAATGATGAGTTGTTTTTTCATTTGCATTTGCTGAAGTCATTGCAGATGATCACTTTGTTGGTGATGTAATGTTGCAATAATAAGAGTCTTGCAGGAGCATGATTTCATGCAGTAGGAAGTCAGGAGGATCCCATCTGTCAGAATCAATATCGTTGACCTTCTTTAATGGTGGGTGGGGTTTTTCATGCACATGAAAAAGATTGAAAAATTTTTAATTGGTAAGAATCTTGACTGTTAAATTTCCTAGTCTAGCTGTGTGCTGGAGTTGTCTGTTTTCCCCTCATCTTCTATAAATCACAATCAAATGTCTAATTAGTTTTAAAACTATTTTCATTTGCATTTCAGCCTTTTGGCTCCATGTTTTTACTATGTGCAAAGCATAAAACTTACTGGCCTGAAAAGTTATTTGATCCTAAAGCACACTTTTTCTTAAAAATTGGTGTTGAATGTCACTTTGCCTTAATATCTGGAAATCCTAATGATAGATTATGATTTTTTTTCCTTATGTTATATTGCAGAGTTTGTGTTCTGTAGTTATTCTTTCAATGTCCTGACTTTTTGTAGTGTTTTTATATGTCTGACTGAGTCAGGTAGTTTGCTGTAGCTGTATGCACATGGCCAGAACTGTTTACCTTCTCTACATAAAAATTACTTTGCTGAAATTAGGAATCTGTTCTCAGCAACTTCACAAGTTGTTTTTAATAGAGCTACTTGTAGAGTAAAATAAAAGTCACTAATTACCAGGCTATTAAGGCAATTTCTTTACAAATTCTGCCAGGAATACAGGAAAAACCAAATGTGCTGCAGCGTTGTGCCTAAATAGACATGACTGTGGTCTACTACACTTTGGCTTTGTATACAAGGTCACTTCACTTCAAAGCGCTGAACACTAGTCAACAAATTTTCTCCTTCGTTTTTTTACAGCCTGTTGAAAACAAACTCATTAGTCTAGCAGTCTTCAAAACACAGGAAGGGCATTTCCTATTAATTTAAATCTCCTATCGGGAAGTCCTATCTCTGGAGAGAATATCTCAAAGTTTGAGTAACAGTGTATTTTTAGCACAGTAGCTGTTGCACACTGTAGTTTAGAAAATTGCAGGTCAAGTTGATATTGATGTGGTTGAGCCTAAAAAATTACCCTTTTTTTAAGTCAAATTCTTCATGTTTTGCAATAGACTTTTGGGCTACAGTATAAATGGTTTTCTCCAACTGTACCAATTTTCATACGTTTAACTGTGATTTATTAAAATTGAAGTATTTTGAATCTCTGAATGCTGCTGTAATTTGAAGTGCCCTTATACCTAGCAGTCAGTTAGGCAGCTATGTTCTTTGTGTGGTGTACAACATCACAACATTTAGGTTGGATTATTTTAGTATAATCAACATAGGAGGAGGCTGGTTCTAAATTTTCCAAATCAGTTCTTGTGAGATTGTGTTTGGCTTCATAGTCACCAATGCAACTAAAGAGGCAGAGAGTGAACTGCGTTGTCCTGTATTTTAATAACCTAGACTGTTTTGAAAGATTCATTATCAGAGTAGTGAAAGCCAGTTGAGAAATGTAACTGTGTTTAGGAGCTAATGTCTCAGAACTGATCGTAGAGCATTATATCATGAAAGACATGTATTTTTGTGTGTTGAAACTTCAGAATGTGAGCTTTTCTGAAGTTTAAGATAATGGGCGAGCATGATCTCTTAGGAATTTGTCTGTCACGGGAAATGATTGCTTGTAGATGTTTTTAGTTTCCTTTTGAGTAAATTTTACTGTGCTTCCATTATTTCTGTTTTAACTAGAAGTTGTGAAGTTGTTCTATGGCTTTTGAATTTTATTAAATAAGTGAAAGTGTTAGTTTTTATAGAAATATTCAGAAGCAATTCTGAAAATTGCCTGTCTTTTCCAAAATTTTGTTTGTACAAACCATGTCACGCAACCACACGTTTTCAAATGCATGTTGTTAAAAAACAATATACAGTCTTATGCTTTTTGCAGTTTGTCTTTTTAGACAAATTAATCTACTACTATGATAAACACCAAATACCACTGTTGTCCTATACTATTCTATTTTAATATAACTTTCAGAACGCAGGTTGCCACTCTGTTCCAGCGGACAGTATCAGGAAGGTATCACTCCATGGTGATTAACAGGCAGGAAACCTTACTTGAATCTCATTCCTGTAATTTCCTGTGACACTTCTTAAATATTCATAACAATAAAACTAATATGAGTAACTGTAGCCTTTAAGAACAGACTAGAGAGAAGTTTTTCAAGAAGCTGGAAACGTAAAAGCAAGTTTTATGGTAGACATTTGCTGTTAAGTTTCTGAGTGTTTTCTGATTATTTTTTGTCTGTATTTGTGCCTATTTCCTTTGGGAAATGTTTTGCAGTCAAAACAAGCAGATATCGGAAATGCTTTCCAAAATCTTACTGGCATTATTTTCAAGTCCATAATTGCTTTGTTAGTTTGGGGTTTTTTGTCAGACAGATCCACTGGAGAAAGCTAATAAAATTATAGGTAGAAGTGGTACAATAGGATCAGGAATGGAATCAGATTGCATACGTTTTTGTCTTAGGTAAACAACTGAGGATGTTCAAGCGGTGTAGATCTCTTGGTGAAATATGATGTTGAACAAACATAGTTTGGAGGAAAGGCCCTACTGCAGACACCTCACCTGAAACAGAGTGTGAAGGACTGAATCTAGAGCAGTAGTGTGCAAACTGTGAGAAAAAGTCTTTCAGTTTGGAGGGGGGGGGGGTTATTTAACAAAAAAGCAAGAATTATGTTCTTGAGACAGTGACATAAAATGCTTTAGAATGGGGATAATCAAATGGTTCTTCAAGCAGATGGAGAAATCTGTATGGTTCTTGATTAGTATTTAACAATCTGTAGTGCTTGGTTAGTATTTAAGTTCTCTGAGGTGTTTCTCAAGCACTCAAAACCGAAGTAAAATTACCCAATAAATAGCAGGTCTTGCAGAAGAGTTCAGTGCTTCTAATACCAGGAAGCTCCATAATTATTATTTTAACAAGAAATAGATAGTTGTAATCAGATAACATGCAAGAGTATACAGAAGATTTGAAATATCATGGTCCTTTAACTACGTGTATTCGGGCAAAGGAGCTGAAAATAGTGAAAATAGCCTGCTTACACACACACATGCCTACACCCCCGCAAGCTGAGGGAAAGCCCATCTCCCTGAGAGCTGTGTTTCCTCCCGTGGAAACACTGATCCGTGAGCTTTAGGGATTCCAGTAAAGCTGGGAGCATTTTCTTCCTGAGTGCTTTGTAAAGACTCTTTTGTGAAGATCTCTACAATCTTAAATAGATAGCAGCCTCTCCTCAGCCGTCTTTCTCATATTTTTACCAGTCTCTCGTCAGTCATTTGCTCTTCTCATTCCCTGCCTTTCTTTCTGGCACCTCCTCGGTCTTACATGTATTTAACCTCAGCATGTCTTTATGCACTTCCATTTTGTCCTTTCTGCTGTTTTCCTTCTTTGTATTCCAGTAAAATTGAAACATACAAACAAAAAGCCCCCCCATATACGTAGTAGTTTACATTCTGTTCTCCTAGTCATTTGCTTGCTCTCTGTTTAGAGCAGATGTCTTGCATTTATCTGAATGGCTCTAATGGATTACTAAATTACTCATTTCATCTTGTTTAGTTCTGCTTAAGTGTTTCATACTTCATTCCAAGGGGAGCCCAAGCTCTGGCTATTTTTCCAAATGTGTGGGGAAGATGATGGTTTATGAGAAGTAAGCTGAAGAAGCAGGGTTGAAGAGTTTCAAATACTTTATTTAAAATAAACATACAGGTAAATGAGCACTCTTCCTTTCTCCAGTAAAATAGCAGTTAATTTTACTGATATGAAATGAGGAAATCGTCAGCTTGCAGTTCAACATAAATTTGAAAACAAAATTTTAGCTACTCTTTTTTGCAGAGCAAAAATACTTCTTCCTTCCTTTTGTAATATTTCATTTTACATGAAGCTCTTTGTTTTTTTAAATACAACATTTTATGTGATCAACTGCCTTTTGCTAACGAGATGTAGTCATATACGAAAACACTCCTGTGATGCCTGATGACCGTGTTTTATCTTTACAGTTCTGCTGTTTTACAGTTCCTGCAAGAGTGGAGAACTAATGGGTGGTAATAATGTAGGCAGATTCTTGTAGATTTTGTGATCACTCTCACACTTGATAAAGCGCCATAAATGCAGGAAAGCATGCTTCTAGGATTTTTATTTTTATTCCTTCCTTTCTGACTATTCTATTTAAATATGTTTGTCATTTAATTATTTTGCTTACAGAGCATGTGTGTCTGAAAGGAAGTGTTGGCATGAATGTGTTCTCTCACAATGAAGATGTGAAATTCGGTCAGGACAACTTATGTGTAATGGGAGTTCGGCATATATTTTAAGGTGGTGAGATTGTGTACTCTTGGAACGGTTCTGACTTTCTTCATGATTAATAGCCCTTATATAAATAAAAGTATTTATACAATACAGTTTTATAAAAATAATGGATAAACATAATCATATATAAGTATTTTCAAGAAGGAAATATTTAAAAGTAATAGTTTCCTTATTACGTAATTCATTTCTACAGGAGATAGGCTAAGCTTCTTTAATACTTACTTCTAAATTAATTTCAGATTGAAGTAATTTTGTCATATTTTCCTCTGAAAATTTATGAGACTATTTCCTTCTCACAGTAAACTTTTTTTGGGAATTCAGATTCTGTTGTCTTTTGGTTTTACAATGTAGAATGACTAAAAGTTACTTGTTTCTCAGTTGTAATACCTGGTAACACACAAGATGCTTGAGATAAGATTTATTGCAATCAATTAATAGGTCTTCAGATTAAATGGACAATATTTTTCTCCAGATTTTGTCAGTCCCTTGTTCACTGTGTTCTTCCCATATGGTAAAAATTAGAGTGTCTAAGCTGCAAGCAGGTTTTATATAAAATTCAGACTTAGCGTGACAAAAGAGTAGTTAAAAAATCCATTAAAAAATCAAAACATAGCCCACCCTTCCCTCCTTCCTCCTCCCAACCCCCTTTTTTTGTTTCTGAAGTATCATTTGTTTTGTTTTGTTAGATGTATCGCCCAGTAGAGGTATTCACATAATTCCGTTGACCTCTACTTTTTCTGAAATATTCTTTTTCTCTTTTTTTCTCCCTGGTTAAATTAGGCTTAAAGTCTGCACATGAAGAGGTGATTACATATTCACACTAAATCAGTCCAATCACATGCCTGCCTGTTTTCAGGCCATGGGCCTGTAGCTCCACTCTTAGACTTTGTTGGGTGATTACATAGAGGTGAGTAACAAGGCAAGAATCCAGGGGTTTGCTTCTGGAAGAGTAGGTTGGCAGAGGAAAATTGAAGCATGACATTAGTCATATTACATTTTAGTTTTTCTCCTAACAGTTACATAACAAACAGACAATCACAAATCTATGGTGGTGTGCTTCACCTTCATCAAGAAAGTGTAGAGATCTTGCCTGTAGATTATTTAATGTTTAGATAGATTGCTATGGTTGACCTAAGTTACTGGGTAGGTAAGAAAATAATTTGTTATGAGCAAGTTATTTCTGCAAACATTTTCAAACATGAGAAAAGAAGCTGAATATTGGGTTGTAGGGATAGTAACTACGAAGAGCTAACTTCTCTAACTCTCGTGTCTCTTCATTAGTCGTGTCATACATATGAGCTTCTGAGACAAATGATACTGTTGAAAAGCTGTTACAATTAGAGTAGTAGTGAAAGTTGTTTCTGATGATGACTTACCATTTTTCTTAATATGACCTACTAACCAGCGTTAAAACTTGGCTTACTGTTTAGTTGTTAATCTTCTAAGCCAATTTGTAGATACTAATAGCTTTTACCCTCAGTCATAAACCCATGGAATCAGATAAAATTGATTTCTGACAGAGAAAATTTTTGAAACACTTTTAATATATGTTTTTATTATTCCTTTGACTCTGTACATTTTTTAAAGCTGCTTTTATTCAAAGTCTGGTTTGAAAAATAATTTCCTTTTGAAGCTGAAATATAGCCCTAGAACTTCATGAATTTTCTTCAGTTATTTTTTCCTCTTTTTCTTTCTTTTACTTTCTCTCTCACTTTTAACTATTAAATACTGCCTTGACCTTTGAAAAGTTGAAAGAGTAATGATGAAGGATTGAAAACTAATCCATTCAAAACAGTGCAAAAACATATCAGCTATTGTAAGTTCTGCTGTAGCCAGTAGACTACAAATAAAAAAGAACACAGGAGGTAATGAAATGTGGTGGCATTTTTCAAAAAAATAGTGTATAGATATTTTAATTTAGCTGTGCAGTAGGAGTTTGGGGAAGAAATCAACCTCAATATTTAGTCTTGGTTGTGAAAAAGATGGAATTTTTCCAACTATTTGTTACTTCATAGGGAGGTTTTAAAAAATCTTTTGCAGTAAAACAAGTTAAGTGGCACGTTGATAATGAGCCACGGAAGAGCTGTTGGTATTGAACTGAGACATCACTAAAAGACATGAAAATATGTCTCGTACTTGTATCTACTGTTACGTGTGTGGTATGAAACGGATTTTTATTAAAGCAAGTTGGAGTTACTTGTGTAACTTGCTCATAAGGGAAGATGTTTAAGACTGTGTATGAAAAATTGATGAATGTATGAATGGACACATCTTTCTAGAGGGTGCAGACGAGGCTGCACACTCAGTTGAATGAAGCATTCCTGAAAGAGAGAACATAGACCATGCAGGTGGTATTTAAAGTATGGTCAGGAAGATTCTAAGGGTGTTTTTGTGATTTTGGGGGGATATGTCTATTTTTGCAGGCTTGTTAATTTTTAGAAGCTCTTTCAAAATTTTTGTAATGACACCGTGATGTGTATAGTTCATTAACTGCTTGAAGATCCTATGAAATATGTCTAAACACCTGTAAGCATTTTTCCAAGCTGAGTCTTAGAATTTTTAATTTCACCTGTGGAATATTCTAGTACTTCTTATAGGGAAAATAAATTGTACCACATTATTAGTAGACTCATCATGAAAGGCCCTGTTTTAAAAAAGAAAGTTCTTTTTCTGTGGCAGCTTTTATGAACAAAACCATCCTAGTGTGAGAGAAGCATGACAGTAAAACCTTGTAGCTCATGTCCTTGTGTGATAAACAATCACTTGCACTGGCTGCCATTGCTATAGTGGTGTACTCATTCACGGCATTGCAAAATGTTTTAAATAGCAACTTTCTGCTGTAAAAAAACTACTCAAATTTTCCTCACCTCATTTCTTTCAGAAAAGAAGTATACCTTTTCAAGAAGTATTGTTTTGGGGATTAATGATTGGTAGGAGCTGTAGCTTGCTCACTCACTAGCTTTATTGTTTCCTGATTCCAGTGGGGTGTGTATGTTCTTACTGGTGTGTTTCTGCCTATCTGTCCCTTTTTGGACAGTCGTCAGCTTTTGTGGTCTTCCTGTAGAGCTTCCTGTGCATTGCTGTCTGATGATACCATATGAATCAGCAATGTGGGTAGTGTTTTGCCTATCTGACAAATAAGGAACCTACAACAGTAATTTCTTTCTAGTTTTTCTTCTTTGAAGTCACTACGATTCAGAGTTGCTTTCTTAAGGCACACTGGCATGGATTTCTGTTATCCAGCAGGTCTTCTTTGATTTATCATCTCCTGGCTAGGATGTGCAGTTGAAAAAAAACCTTTTATGAGTGCATCCAAGGCAGGTGTTGTAAATGTCTGGATGTACAGAAACAGACAGAATCCTTGCCAACATAAAATGCAATCAAATTCTGGCTTTGCTAGATTTTAGTGCAATTTTTCATTGTGTCCTTCATTAGTGGCCTAAACTACACAAGAATTCAATTTTGTGAATTCTTTCCTCTTTGGAAAGGGATGAAAATTAGATTTCTCATATGAAGTTACTACAATGAGAGGAAATTTAAATAAATATACCTTGGGGAGAAGGGTTGGTAGAGACGTGGGTGAAGGGAGGAGCATAATTGGTATGTAGGCTGAATTGTCAAGATGCTGCTTTGTAAAGAAAGGGTTAGTCTCTGAAGACTCTGAAGTTTGTTTAGTAATGATTTTCCAGTGTTCAGAGGGTCTCATTAAGTCATTAATCTTTGAACATGATACAGTTATTTCTCAACAGGTTATCAAGTAAGATATTTCCTTAGACAACTGTTTTTTTTAATTTTATATTTGGTAGTTAAGTCTATCTCCTTGTGTTAAGGTTTGTGGGATTTTTTTCCTTTCGCTTTGTGTATTCTCAGATTTTGTGCAATTATATTTAGCATAAGAGTGTGAGGGAGGGTACTAAATGAGATCTCTTAGCTTCTATGCTTTGAGCCTGGTTCCCATACTCCTTTTGAGCTTTCAGACTTCTTAGAATTCAGTGAGTTGCTCGGGACAGTCTTAGTTTTATCTAGCAGCAAGGGTAGTGGAAATAATCATGTGAGTTGCTATTTAACACATGTTCATACAGTTGGAAGAATGGTTGAGATGTGAAACACAGGCTTCCTGGTACAGTTGCATTTTCCAGCACCTCCTTTTCAGGTACAGATTTATACTAGCTGCAGAATTCCAGGTAATTTTACTACAGTTCTTGTTAAAAATAAGGATTTCCAAGTGGCTGAGGAGTCAGACAGAAAACAATGCCATCATTTTGGGTCTGCAGTTGGCAGCGTTGCCCAAAAATACAAAACATCCCTTCTGTACAGTACAAGAAAAGAAGAGACAGTAACTATCTCATCCTTAAAATGAGCAGAAATGTAATTCATGCTTTCACTAGGAAGTAATTTTGTTTTCAATATTGGAGTTCATAGATATTTTGAAAGGCTGAGTAAAAATTACTCTTAACCAGAACCCTACTGCATGCAAAATTCAGACTTGTATTCATGTCCATTTCCTAATTATGTTTCACCACATCAGCCGATGAGTCTAATGAAAGAAACAATGATAAATCTCCACCGTTACAGTATATTACGGGTGCCATAGTGGTTACCATTTATAAATAAAATCAGTAAGTGAGCTAAGTATTCTTCTCTGCACTTCAGAGAAATTCTTTTCCTCAGCACAACCAATTATAGAATAAAGGAAAGGCTCATGTCCCTTAAAATAATTACTCTGTTCTGTGGGAATCTTGCCATTCTGAGTGTTAATCTCTACTGTCTTTCATCTTACAACATGTTGCTATGCGGAGACCTGTACTCAATAGAAACCAGTGGTTATGCCTGAAATACTAACAAACTAGACCTTAAAATGAAGACTAGTGCTAGAAAAGTATTCAGAGCTGTTGTGGGGAGACCTTTGAAAGGAAGAGCTCTTCCTCCCTCCTTTCCAGTATCATTAACTGTGATTCTGTCCAGTGCCCCAGATTCTCTGCCCTTTGCCCTACTTACAGTAGCAACCTTGTCCTGCAAGCAGGACAAGCAGTCCCAGGATGAGCCCACATCCAGTTTGCAGTGCAGATTCATAAATGGAGAGCAGCAGTAGCATGCTCAGCATGTACTGCCTTGGATCACTGTGAACTACACTAGTCTCTTTGAGCAAAGTTCTTTCACACTCCTGGTGAGCTGCAGTAGGCTGTAGGGATCCTTTCTTTGCTACCTGTCACTTTCACTGGATTATATGGCCCTGAAAATGTCAGTTTTACCATAAGCAGCATAGCTAAGAGCCTAAATATGGATCTTGGATGGCATCCCACAGCATTTAAATTAACATTAATATTAGTTAATTCAAAGATAGGGAACTTCAGGGAAACTAGTTTGAGTATGGCAGTTGCCTGTTTTTTCTTCCCTTTTCTGACCTCTGAATGAAACAAAATTGTTTCCTCCTTTTATGACATCATTTTCCCAAAGTATTAGTCATTACAAATTTGGTGTTGCTTCAAAATCTGTATGACTGCAGAACAGAATGCTGGAGTCTGGTTTATGGCTCAGTGCCTTGGGTAACTACACATGCATACAGAAGTATGTGCTCTACAGTCTTGAGAGCTGGTTCAGAAAATGGACTGCAGTGGTTTTGGATACATGTTACTTATGTCCAACCTTGGAATGCCCGCACTTACCCATATCCCTGCAGTATGTATGTACAGAGATGTGATTTGACCACCATGGGCTTTGATAAAGTAGAGGAAGCAGAGCAGTGTCTGCCAGACCCACTAGCTGCTGCTGAAAGTTATGTCATCATGGAGGATGATCTAGCTTGACTTGGACTAGTGCCTGAAGCTAAAAGGATCAACTGTCTGGAGGGTATAAAGATGATTTATCACTATCTTACGCTTAACTCTTTCTTTCAAATCACCTCCCCTCGCCCCATCTTCATTAAGTACTGCCTGGCTGATTTTTTGGGTTTGACCTCAGACCTCACATGTGACAATGGAGCATTCTAGAAAATGTCACTAAGTCCATACCAGATCCTTTGAAGGTAATTTTTTTTATATATGTTTATACTGGCATATAGGATCATGCAGTTAATTGAATATGCCTTCCACTGATTAAACAAGAAACAGACTATTTCCCTGAGTTAAATTAAGTGATCTATCTACCTGGCGCTGAAGTAACTGATATTTTGCTACCAGGTTTCATTTCTTGGTGACCTGATTTGTTTGTTGAAGGTTTATTTGCATTTTAACTTATAGAGGTTGATACTATTCACTTACCAGCAAAATCAAGATAGAAAGTATTTTTGCTTGTAAAAAAAAGTGTACATGTTCATCTTGATTTTGAGATTAAAAGTGTGAACTGTTGCCTGTCAAGTAATTCTTCTCCCTTCATTGGTTTCTGAATGTGAATTTCACACATTGTCAGGTGTTTTGTTCTGCTTTTGAGTGTTCATTTCTTTTAATGGTGGGGAAACTTACGTTTGAGAAGTGAAATTCTGTATTGTGGATATGAAACAGCAGTGATTTAACTACCATTTAACATGTAAGTAAGGCAATTTATAGAGAAATTACCTTCAAAAATTCTTTTATTTTAATATTGGCTATGTGACAAGCAGGAAAAAGAGAATCTAGCTTCAATGAACACAGTTTAAGATGAGCTCCAGTAAATTTCTTTTAATGGGACAAAGCTAATGCTGCCTCTTCTGGCATCAGTTTTCTTGAACAGTTAAAACAAAAATTTACTCCTTATTAAAGCATGTCTGGCACCATTTTAGAGAATTTTTTTAATAGGTTGCTAGTTGTACTAGCAGTTTCTAAACACAAGGAAGGGCTTTTGAAACCTAAGCTTCTAATTCTGCTGTCACTGACTCCCTTTTCATTACTTTTTTAGGCTTAGGAAATCTGTCTTCTGCTGTGAGATGTTATAACAAATTAAACCTAATTTTGGAAATTGCAGGATTATGCATAGTCAATTTGTAGTAAATAAATGCTAATTCTTTCTGTCACCACCCTGTTTTTTTTTCTTGCATCTTTTTCTCTGATCTTTTTAATCTATGCATTTGCTTTTTGACCTTTCCACTCTCACTGTTTTAATTATATGGAAACAGAAGGATAGGTATTTACACCTGAGTAGAAGTTGGATGTAACAATTAGGAAGGCAAAGCCTTATTTTCCTCCTGTTCCAGTTCTTCTAGTCAAATGCTGTTTACAGAAGTGATTTCTGCCTAGTAGATGAACAGTGAAAGCACAACTGAGATTTCTGAAAGATACTTCTTAATTGCGCTGCCAGCCTGACTCCAGAGTCTGACTCAGCTAAGCAGTGTTTTCCTCCTCCCCCTCTGTCTTGTCAGTGTGAGTTCACAGTTTGTGGGGCATGTGACTGCCGTACCGATAGTGCACTTGAACAATCATCTTCTGTAATCCATAGGGCAGGTGAATTGGGTGTACTGACAGTAGGGTGCACAAGGCAAACAATCCAAGCCCTTTCCAGTAAAAAAAAAAAAAACGAACAAAAATACATCACCTTGCTCAAGAAACACCAGGTTTTGCATCTTTGATCTACAGTTACTTTCTTGTTATTTATGTAACCAGCAACCCACTACCACTGCAGACCAGCAGCCTTAACTAGTGTCATGTGTTTCGCAGGAATGGGTAGTTTACCCCAGAGCTCTTTCTCCTGGAAACGTATTTGCCTCTGATTTTACACAGATTATCAGTAGGAGGAGTTACTCTTGGCAGTTAAGCAGTATTTAGGCTTTTATTCAGGAGCCCCAGTAACTGCATTTCAGATTATAGAGATGGTAAAATATTTCCTACAAATTTTCCCCAGCAGAGTAATGAAGATGAAAGATGTCATTGAAATTATAACCAAAATATATAACCAGAATTATAACCAAAAGTGTGTTCTTTCCATTCATTTGATTCTCCATTCATTTTATTCCATCTTGACATCAAATATCCTTCCAAGCACATTTCACAAGTCTAGTGGAAGTCTTCATGTAAAAGTTTTTTGGAAAAAAATACATTAAGCAAGTATTCAAAGAGATCTTTAAATGTTTTAGTAAAAATTGCATTAGACCTGGCCCATATGTGTTTTTCTTTATCTTATCCACGGGTACTTAAAACTTGCCATTAATTGTGATGAGTCCAGTGGTTATCCTCTTAGTCATGTTGATAAGTACATGCTCAGACTAATACCAGTTTATTCATGAAAGGCTTCATAAGCAATGAACAAAGGTTTCATAATTTGGCTCAGTATATTTGAAATGTCAAAAGGCAAGTCTCTCCCTCTCCCTCCTCCTCTCCTGACTGTCTTCTCTCCTTTTTAGGGGGCTACTGCAGCTTTTCTATGTTTGCTGTGAAGCCTAATTTACAAAATGTGATATGCAGAGTGCTGCCAGTGATAAAATTCATGTTCAAGAAAATTGCAGATTTATTTCTATGCTTTGTATTTATTACATAGGACCCAGTTAAAATTAAGCTTTAGACTTTGCTTCAGTAAGTCATTTGGTGAGCAGCATGAACGCAGTTTTTGTAAGATACAGTTTTCCTTTTTTCTGAAGCTTTTCTTTGTTAAGACCGCGATGAATGAATGTTTATATTACTGAATACCTTGCTGAAACGAAAAATATGGGGAAAATATCCAGAGAAAGATGGCAATAGTAAGTAACTGAAATTCACTTACTGTTGTTTTTCTTGGTGGGATATTCTGTGATTTTTTTTTTCTTGATGTATTTAATACTGTTTTTCTTTAATCATATAAATCTATGGCATGGTCCTTGTGCTACCTTAGTCTCTCTTTACTCTTTGCTCTGCTGTCTGTGAGGGTGGTGAAAAAAAAGTACACCTTAAATCATACTGCTTGAGCTAATTAATTTTAGACCTCTTAGGAAGATCTAACTGCTGAAATACTGTTTCTTTTTTAATTAAGGGGCTAAGAAGAAAAAGCTTACTAATGGGATGCAGGTGTTTTCAGTCTGTGTAGATAGCAACCCTTTATGGCGATCGTTCTCCAGAAATACATTGCTCAGGAACAACCTTTAACTCCTTGGGTTTAGGTTAGGATGCTTGATGGCAAGCAAACTACAAATAGATGATTTTACTTAATACAGAGTTCGTTGTGTTGTTGATGAGTCACTGTCTAGTTAACTGTGTTCTTTTTTATCTGCCTCATTCATTACTTTCCCCTCTCCAAACTGTGAAATGAATATTTATTGAAGACCCTGATTGAAGTAAAACCTATAATGATGGGTAGATTTTTTTCATTTCAGTATGCTGTTGTATTTGAATTTTTCTTCTGTTGTTGCTCCTGAGGCAGTAGCTGAAGTAAATGGAAGGAATTTGATTGTTACCTGGCAAATTCACATATTTTTTGGTAGTTTATGTAAATACCATGTCAAAATAATTCATCTGTCAGTTCATTTGACTCTCTCCTTTGGAGACTTTTCACTCCTGTTCTTCTTACCAAGGAGACAGAACATAATGTACCAGAATTAAACAAAATAATGATTATTTTAAAACAAACAAACAAACAATAACGAAAGAAAAAAAAAAAAAAACCACAAAAAAAACACATCAACAAAAAAAGTCTACAGTTTGCAATACTTTTTGCTTTAAAGTCTTGGTAACACGCACTGAGTATCTGCTGGGGAAGGAAAAGTAGTATTTTCTTAGTTATTTTTTATGTATCCTAAAGGTCCTAGACTGGAATTTCTGGAGCTCCCTTTTGCATTAAACTAATTACAAGGTGGTGGCATTGTAACTCCTCCTCAGGGCAGACAGAAGAAGAGCCTTTATTCATTAGAGCTTCTGTGTGTATTTTTCCCTTGATAACTGTCTCAGGCTGCATCTTAGGCTTTCCTCCTCCTTGGGAACTCAAGTCTAGAGTAACAGCGGTTCCACATTTTATAACTACTACATTTAACTACATTTTATTACTACTTAAGCACTTGCGGCAGAATAAAATGAGCATAGTATTTTAGTTGTGTTGTTAATGCTGAAAACAATAATGATGAGACTGGTAGTCAGCTTGTTAATACCTTCTGTTGGTGTTGTAGTAATGAGCAACGGCAGGAGTAATTTAGCTTTCTGGCCAGTAACTCAGGAAGACTGCACTGTTTTAATATGCATGTGAGTCATTGTTGTAACGCAAGTCATGCTTGTTATCTCTGTAAATAGAAAAGGAGAAAGCAAGCAAAGTAGTAATACTTTACTTAGAGCTTAAGTTATTAATGAAATAGGCTTGAAGACTGAAACCAAACAGGCATATCAAGGGAGTTAGAAAAGTAGCTGATAGTTGTTATAAAGCAGGCAAGTTTGCACCTTGCTAGATGAGCAAATGAGGCATAAATTGTGAGATACAGTGTCATTCAGGGGTTGGGGACAGGGAGCCATTTCATTATTCCTCTGATTCAATTACTTTTAGAACTGAGCAAGTCAGTGCGGCTATGTCTGCCTAAGGTGCTGCTGGTGTCAATGAAACTGCTTTGCTTCTTGATACTTTCCCCTTACTATAAAAAGGTGAGGTAGATGTTTTGTCAGTTGCCTCCTTAGTTCATAAACTCCATCTGCCTTTCTATATGCTCTACATTAGCTGTGTTTTAAATTCAAATAAACCTTTAGACACCAGGTTTTTCTCAATTCAGTGAGGGGTGGTGAACCAATCGAAGGCAGCGTTTTGAATCTGGGCTCTGGTATTTGTGGTGCTGATGTGAGAGGCCCTAGAGAGGAAAAGACCGTGAGCTGTGTGAGCATCAGGTGCAACACAGCAATGAAGGGCTTTGCTGCTGCAGTTCTGTTTTTTATCTCTTAGCTTGGCAACAACATGAAGTCATGGCAAACAGTTGGGCAGAGGTCAGAAAATGTTCCATACAGGTGACCAGGCAGTAATTATGCTATAGTAACATAGCTGTGTTTGTAATGAGATGGCTTGTTATTTAGTCTCCTGATAGGGTAAGGTTTGTCTCAATGGATCTGGAGAACTGTTTTGTCCTTTGATTATCCTGTTTTGCTGACTGATTATTAATGTTCTTAATGTTTAGCTTTATTAGTACAGACATTTGTGTGCATTTTTAAAGGAGAATGTCATAGGCAGTTCTTCCAGAAAAAGTTCCAAGCTATTTGAAAAACTGATTTTAAGCTCTATGACAATGATTATATGTCTTCTGATAAACATTTTTGCAGGACTTTTTTTTTTTTTCAGTGGTGCTTTAATTGTTTTTGATTAAAAATGTGGAATGCATGGAAAAAGCATGCCCACTCTAAGTTGTCTGTGCTAAAATAACTATGCTAACTTGTTTCACTATTAAATAAAAAAAATCTAACATCCTGGATGATAACAGTTAAAAGCTTAGACAAAGTGTTCAGCGCTATATGCTGTATAAGAAAGAGAGTAATAAAATAAAGTTAGAGCCAGATTCTAGTTGAGGTAAAAAGCAGTATTGGCTACACAAATTTCATACCAAAATCTTCATATGTTAGGACATTCATTATTTGTAGTAGTGCTTAGGAACTTACTACTAAATGTTCAGGAAATAAGAGGAAAAAAACCTCATGAGTTCATGTTAATAAAAGCATAACTTTTGGGAGAAAAGTTCAAAATCTGTTAATTTCCTGCACAGTTCAGTAGCTGTATGCACTGAACTCACTCTTTCAGTTCAGAGTCTTATGAAAATAAGTGCAGTGTGCATTGCTCTGTTTTGAAATGCTGCTTGATAACAGAAAAGGGAATTAACGGTATAATTAGAAATCTCATAGGAGTTTTTTGGACTTGTACTGTACAGTATTGTAACTTTGTATACCCATGTCACTAGAAGTTGTCCCCCATATTCCTGTCCCCAGGACACACTTTTGGAAGCTGGAGAGTTTATAGGTACTGTGGGATCTAAGACAAACTCTTAGGGTAGCACCTTGCAAGATTTTTGAAGGAAATACTTGGAGCAGTGGAAAATATGTAAAAGGAAGGGAAGGAATCATACAGGAGAAAAGTAGCGATTGCAAACATGTGGTTATTGATTGTACAGTAATATACAATCTTTCCATTTGTTACTGATAGTCTTCTCAAAATTATAGTAAGACATTACTGCCAGGTATGGAATGTAGTTCTCAGCTTTGGTTCAAGGTTTGTTTGATTCTGGTGTGATTTTTTATGGGATCTGATTGATTACATTTTGTTTAGCTTTTTGTTCCCTTTTTTTTTTGGGGGGGGGGGCGGGGGGGGTGGGGGGTGTTTGTGGTTGTTTTTGTTTATTTTGTTTCAGTGTCTGCTACTTCTTCTGGGACACTTTTAATGTTCTGCTTTCAACCTGTCCAAGTGTCACTATTGCATATTTCTCTTTTGTTGACAGCAGACTTCATGTGTTTCCAGAGACTTTAAAGCAAGAATACTTAGGCAGTACATAGTTTTGGAATCAAGACTTTTCTCTCATTTTTCTGTTGCTGGCTGAAGACAGATTTCCACAGTAAGGAAGGATTCCATTAAGAAAATAATTCTACACCTGCTGCCAGAATTAGATGATTCCAACAGATTTCTCTGTCTCATTTCATGTGCTTAATTACCAAAATCAATCAATTACTTTAGATTTTATTCTCTACCCACAATCCCTTTCTTCCCATCAAAACCAGTTTAGCTTAGTTTAGATTCAGTTTAGCCCTTCTGCCCTTTCATATGAGGGATTTCATTTTAATTATTAATTTCTGTCTGGTTTTATTCTTCCACTGATGCTTCAGAAAATTAAATCTCATGGTTTATTTTAGGACTGTAAAACTTGCAGTTTTCCAACATTCAGAAGTTGTTTAGATAATACCTAATATGCTATATAAGGTTCTGTTTGTGAGAACTGCACAGCTTTAGTGTCTGCCTTCAGCAGGAATAACAAGTGGAACTGTAAAAAGAAAGTATTCCTAGGATTGCCTAATTTTTTTACTGTTCAGAAAAACTAATGTGTGCTATTGACATTAAAGAACTGTGATAAGCACTAAGTTGAATAGCAGTTTTTCCGTGTTTCTGAAATTGTGATGCAATGCAGCAAACACTAAAGGAGTGATATTCTTTGTAATCTGTTTTTTCACTTTGATTTAACTTATTTTCAGTTACTGAATATAACTACTGAAATGGCTACATGTTTCTAAGTACAAAGCCATACAGTTTTTATCATGTATGTGAAAAAAGGGGAAGTATTTTAATCAAATTTTAAAGATAATTAGAAATAAAACATTGCTTTAAATGGTCATTGCTTGGAGCAGGAAAAAAAAAAAAAACAAACACATTTTATCTCTCCTGGGGAATCTAAATTTGATAGTAAGAAACAGCAAACACTTGCAGTTTCAACTGCAGAGCATGTTCCTCCAAGACATCTAATGCAAGAAAGCAAAAGTAGCATTATTTTTGCCACTGAATCCTGTCCCATTTATGTAACTTCAGTACATATTCACACACACTGCTTTTTGCTGAGCTTCAAATAAGTTTTGAGTACTTACAGAAAAAGCCATAAGTAGGGTAACTGGTTTCGTTATTACTGGTTTTGGTATTACTTTCTCAGTAAACAGAACATTTTTCAGGGTGTCACATGATGGACCCTAATTCCCCTTATATATGAAAAAATTAACATCACTTGTAGGATTCAAAATCTACACCTTTTTTCCCTGAAAGTGAGCTGATTCTGTAGCAACACTTATAAAATGGTGACATGGTGCTGAACATGTTTTTGTTGCTGTGCTGTACACATACCTGAGTACTAGTACTTCAAGTTACTTTTGTTTTTGAAGACTTGGAGTGGATCAACAATACTTCTGTAACTTCACAGGCCTGGGGAAATGGGTCTGTTTGGCTGTTTTGATAACTGTATGGTGAGAAATTTAAACAACCTCCTTTTTCCTAGTTAGGTTCTCTGTTTGGAATGATCTGCTGTAGGATCAGATAAGCAAACTTAATTCTTCTCAGATAATTGGTCTCATTTGTCTAATTTCAGAATCTTGATGGGATAAAGGTATCTTTGTGTTTGCTGCCATTACGTGGGCAGTAGGTCCATTGTATCATATTTCATCATCACTTTTTCTGAACCGTATTTTTAATACTTCTTTTATACATCTTTTTAACATACAGAAGAAGGGATTAGTATTCACAAGTCCTCTATCTATTCCTAGATACTTCTGCCTTTAGATAATTTGCAGGTATTGGAAAACATCAGTATTTTAAAAGACTTCATGCATTTTCATACATCAAAGCTCCTTTCTCCTAATTTATTAACAAATTTTCTTTGACAAACCTCACTGATCTTGAGAACAATTTGAGACTTACCTTGTAATTCCCAGAACAGTCCCATTTGTCCTTCTGCCGCAGATGTCTTCCTGCTTGCCTGCCTTCCTGAAGGTCCCTAATGCTTCATGGTTATACTTTGCTTTGTTTTACCTTTCAGATTTTTTTCAGTTCATGTGTGGTTACAATTTGTCCTTTAGAGCCTTTCTTCTGGGCCTGGATGGGATTCATATGGTCCTCTGTGGGACGGATGAGGCGATACAACGTCAGTTACAGGATGCCTACCCTGCCGAGAACCTTGGGGATCATAATTTATGTGGCAACTGCATCTCAGGGGAAAAAAAAAAATCTTCTCTTCACAATCTTACATAATGTACTTGAGTTTTATGCCTGATATTTCTTGGGGAATGCATTCCTGAATGGGTTATCCTTACTCTTTTGAACAGAAGGATTTGAAGGAATGGAAATGGGTTTGATTTTCTGACAGATCAGAAGTTAGAAGGCAACCTCTGGGCATCCTAGAAAATTCTGGTTATTTCTTTTCCTGTTTTTCAGGTGGAGTTTTCTGGTTTCATGACCTAGCTGAGTATGTTTTTTGACAAAGGAGAGCAAAAGACATTAACTCTTAAGTTGTTACAAATCTTTACTGAATGTTTGCAAGAAAATAAATGTTTGTGTAGTTAGTTCATCTCTTCTGAAACTCTCACTGTCTCCCAAAGAATCGTCTGTCAGATTACAGTGAGTAAGAAGCTTAAAAGGAAACTTTAATTTGTGTTGGTGAAGTCAGTGGAAAGTTTGTTTCAGCCTTAATTATAAAGAAACTGCTGTCTTTGTGTGGCTCTTTGCTTTGTTCCATACTGCATCTTTTGTAGTTTTGATTGGGTTTTGTGGTTTTTGTTTTATTCTGCTTCTTGTCCAGACTAGCAAATTTCTTTGTGTTATTTGCAAATAAGTTTGGAGGGAACATCTGAGGTCATGAGGACTGTAGCGAGGACAGGGTTGTGGGAGAGATGGAGTGTCAGACCCAGCAATCACAGATTAATGAGAATGGAAGTCATATGTACATAATTTTCTATAATGCTGGCCAGAACTGGCATATTTTTGTGCTCAAAAATCTCAAGCATTTTTTTTTCAAGCCACCTCTTTCATGCTGTCCCCCCCACTGCCCTCTTGTTTTCTTTTTAAGCCATAAACCTTTGTCAAACTTGTGTGCTCCAAGCCGAGGCTTGACATGCATGCAGGAACATGCAGAGTTGGAAGACAAAATAGAGCTTATTCTCTCAAAATTATTTTCTTTTCTGATGATCTTGCTGATTATCTAGCTTGGAGCCAGAAAATAGTTAATTGGGAGCACTTTTCTTAGTGGCTAGCAGGAAAGCAGGGAGTTCTGCTCTTTAAATGGGAGTTTTTAGTGGCGCTTCTCCCTCCTGTTGTATGCAGTCTAGACTAGCAAAACTTCTTGGAGTTATTTGTTTCCTCTTCTAATTGTATCTCTTACTTAAGAATTTTTCAAGGGGATTAGATGACTTATGCAGGAGCACAAAGCTACTGAAAGAATAAACTGAGAAGTGTGCAAGGAGTTCCATAAGGAAGTCCAAGCTAATACTACTTCCTTTAGCTTCCCACTGAGAGTATCTGTCCTTGCTTGTGGAGAAGCTGTCTGTTTGAAAACTTGGTTCTGTAAATTTTTCATGATCCACCTACAATTTTTTTCTTCTTAAATAATGAAGGGCCTTTCTGCCTCCTTTCGAGAGAAAAAAATGTAAGTGGAACAGACCAGAATTTAAAACCTCTCTACGCGTGCTGTTTCTTGTTGTTCTTAGTGAAATAATTCAAAATACATAGTAAGTAGGTTAAATAACTTAATTATTTTTTCTAATTTAAATTCAACTGTTAATGATACTGAAAATGGAAGATCAAATATTATTTCAGACCCTGTATGACAGACATACCTCTGCCAATGATGCATGTTACTAAATGTGAGGCTGTAGAAATAACATCTGCCCACAAACTTGCAGACAAATAATGCTTAAAAGAGCTCTATATGGGAGACCTTGAAGTGTATGAAAAACTTTGAATTCAGTGTTCTCTTCAGATGATGCCATCCATGCCTTTTTCAGTGGGTTTAAATTCTTACTACATACTGCAACCCGTAAAAGATGACTGATGTGCAATTTGAATGGATTTACTTATATTGAAGTAATGTCAGCCATTATAGTTCAAATTAGCTTGTCGTTACAGCTGTGTTAAGCACATTACAATCGATATATATGGACATAGCTTTGTTCACCTTCCAGATTATTTTCAAAAACATTATTTTCTCCTTATTTGCATATAACATAATTTTTGTTTATTTTACGTTTCTGAGGCCTGTGGCTGTTTTCCACTTAATTTATGGATCCAAAAGTAGCAATGATGTCTTGTCAATGTTTTTTACTTTCTCTTGCTATAGATAAATGATGAGAAGCAAAACCTCCACTACAGTTATTTTCTAGCTTTAAAAATAAATATATTTTATAACAAAGCAGATACATTTTTATGTGTTTGCAATTTCAGTTACATATAACACTTTTCTTACACTTTATATAAGTTACTACAACTAGGAAGTAGTTTCATGTTTTCCCAAGGAAAAAAATTAATTTTTTATGTCTTGAAAATGTTTTTTTCTTTGTGATGCAATATTTTGCAAAAGTCATATTACTCTTTTATTAAATTTCTTAGTGTTCTACTTAGCATTCCACCCAAGAGGAGGCTGAAAATTTTGAGAGTAGCTATATTTTTACACATCATCTCAATTTAATAATTTTATGAATTATCCAGAATCTATTTTTATGTATTGCATTATATACTTTTTCTTGACCTAATATGAAGTCAGTCATAAGTTCTGTAAATATTAACTGTGTTGAATACCAGCCTTTTATTTGGAGTATATTTCATACCCAGGAGAAATTATAAATCAATAGCAGAGCAGATTGCCTTAATTGAAAATATTTACATTATTTGTAATGACATCTCTTTTATTTTTAGCATCAGATACATGGTAGATACTTCATATCTCTGAGTGAGGGGAATGACTGTGAACACTTAGAATCCATTTGACAGAAGAGATTCTGGGTTCCAATGATATGTCTCCCATATACTGGCCTGAAGTAATATTCATTGAAAGGTGGTGCCTGTTTGATGATGTAATACAAGGTGTTAGGTAAGAGGCTGGTGAAGATCAGAAAATCCTGGCATAGCAGTGGGTTTCAGTGAATCTACGCTGATTCACACCAGTTGCAATCAGTGTTTAACAGTTCCGGATAACTACTTTTCTTTGATTGTCCCAAGTTTCAGTAGGTTTGCAGCTTCTCAATGAAAAGAAACCTTTTTCATTTTAAAATGTGTTTTTCTATTTAGCATTTTATTTTCATTGTTGGAATATATGTTGTGCCAATATTTCCATCATAATCGATGTCGTGATGCATATAAATGATATAGCTCTACTGTTTATTTCATACAAACCATGTAAGAGTGACTTAAATGTCCCTTGTGATTGGTAATGTGGTGAAAGCAGTCACTGTTGCCACCAAAGTCTTGCTTTCTAGCAAGGTGGTTCCAGAGTTAAATCTCCATTTTGCAGTTTAGGTGTAGGGCTACAGTGTTCTGTCTTGAAAATATTTTAATATATTCAGAACTCACAAAATAGGATTATCTAATAAGGAAAGAAGAAGTACTGGAAAAATGAGTAGTGTGAAGAGATACTTCAGTTCATCTAGCAGCAGCTGTTTTTCAGTTGTATTTGAGTAAGTTACACATATGTGGTCAAATCCAAATACTGCTGAATGGTTACAGAAAGCGACAAATCACTTTATCACCTCCTTTCTTAATTGTGTAATGTCTGATGAAAGGTGTATATGACATATGTAGGGGCAGGGCCTTTTTCAGTTGCAGAATTTTTTAGCATTCCTGACTACAAACACTTCTTCATTTGCTTCAATAAATGATGTGTGGAAGAAAGAATAAGAGTTTTAAGTTTCTCATACTGATTCTAAAAAAAAGGGGAAAATTTGTCTTGAACCCGTATATTTTGCTTCTAATCAAACCCATTCTGTTGGACTATAACTTAAAATGTAATCTTTTAATAAAATGAACCAATGAATCACCATTTAAATATTGGCTGGATGGCTGGGTCCAGAGAGTGATGGTGAATGGTGCTGCATCCAGCTGGTGGCCAGGCACCAGTGGTGTCCCTCAGGGGTCTGTGCTGGGGCCAGTTCTGTTCAATATTTTTATTGATGACATGGATGAGGGTATTGAACCTTTGTTTAGTAAATTTGTGTATGACACTAAGCTGGGAGCATGTGTCAATCTCTTGGAAGATAGGAGGGCTCTGCAGAGAGACCTGGAATGGTTGGATGGATGGGCAGAGTCTAATAAGAGGCAGTTTAATAAGTCCAAGTGCTGAGTCCTGCACTTTGGCCACAATAACCCCCTGCAGCGTTACAGGCTGGGGAAGGCGTGGCTGGGCAGTGCCCAGGAGGAAAGGGACCTGGGGGCACTGGGGACAGCAGCTGGACATGAGCCAGCAGTGTGCCCAGGTGGCCAAGAGGGCCAATGGCATGCTGGCCTGGATCAGGAATGGTGTGGCCAGCAGGAGCAGGGAGCTCATTCTGCCCCTGTACTCGGCACTGGTGAGGCCACACCTTGAGTGCTGTGTCCAGTTCTGCGCCCCTCAGCTCAGGAAGGACACTGAGATGATTGAGCACATCCAGAGAAGGCAACGAGGCTGGTGAGGGGCTTGGAACACAAACCCTGTGGGGAATGGCTGAGGGAGCAAGGGTTGTTTAGGCTGGAGAAAAAGAGACTCAGAGGTGACCTTATCACTCTCTACAACTTCCTGAAGGGTGGCTGTAGCCAGCTGGGTTTGGGCTCTTTCTCCAGGCAGCAACTGGCAGAATGAGAGAACACAGTCTCAAGCTGCGACAAGGGAAATACAGTCTGGATATTAGGAAAAAGCTTTTATGGAGTGATAAAGTACTGGAATGGCTTGCCTGGGGAGGTGGTGGAGTCACCATCCCTAGAAGTGTTTAAAAAAAGACTGGTTGTCGCACTTGGTGTCATGGTCTAGTTGAGATATTAGAGATGGGTTGGACTCGATGATCTTGAAGTTCTCTTCCAACCTAAAAATTCTGTGATTTCTGTGATTTCAGTTTTTCAAAAATTTTTGTATATGTGGAAAAAATACATAACTGTTCTTTGTTTAGTGAAGGAGGAGTAATATTGGTATAACACTGGCTCTCACTTTAAGAGTTGCAAGCACAACAACTGAGATTTATATACAGCAAGTTTTAGCCTCCATCAGCTTTAGAAGGAATTTATATTATGCCCACAGGAAAGGATGTGTGATAAGTATCTGTAGTATAGGTGTTTGGAATCAGAACACTTAGGAAATTCAGCAAAGGATTATGGATTTTGAATACATTTCAGTTTGAATACATTTAGTCTGTATTAAAATACTTTAAAATTGTCACATTTCTAAAAAAAAAATTGTAGTTTTAGCTGTTGCCCTTTAAAAGGCAGCATTTCTAGTAGATATCTCGCTAATAAAGCCAGATTAAAGATATGTACACCACAGAAGTTTCTTGGTGTTTACCTCATTTATGTTCCATACAATTATTTTTGCATCTTTCCTTCTCTTGCCATTGGGTAGGCAAGGATTGCTGCAATGGAGGTAGCTGGAGGGGCTTGCAGTACACCAGATATTCCTGGTTACCTGCTCCTCTCATAGTTTTCCACAGTGAAACGGAGTTAAGGGTGCGTGGTGTCATTTGCCACCTTTATTTGCAAACTGCCTACATGGTTCCTCCTGTCTGGTGGATTCTTGCAGAAAAATCTTAATTCAATAGAATATATTGTCCCAGGAGCAATAAATCTAAAATATCAAGTTTGCTGCAATTTCATAAACGTTTATTGTAATGTGGACCTCTAGAGAAATAAATCTAGCACCTTGAAAATTACAGTACTTCTCCTTATTCTCATGAGACCAAAAATCACTCAGAAGTCTTTTGCAATTTCTCATTCCTGGGTTAAGTAACTGAGAAGATTATAACTGACAATCTCCATTAACACATGCCATCTGTGAACATCTCAAATGTCCCACACTCAGGGTTTAAACTAGGGCAGAGCTCACAGATGAGCAGGAGATCCATATAAAAACCAAGTCTTCATTCTAATACAGTTCTCTTTTTTTGCCCCGTAATCACCCTGATCTGAATGAGGAACTGATTATTGAATTAGTATGTCTACATTACATTTCGTTTTGCTGAGGGTTTACATGTTTACATATGCAGGAAAGAAAAATGTAGGAACCTCTTAATTTATTCTTAAAGTAGATATATTGAAAATTAGGGCCCAATATTGTATTTCTCACTGTTCAGGAATGTGTGCAAAGAAATTGAAAAAAAAAAATAGACAAAATATGTTCCATAAGCAATAGCCTAAATTAATTTAAAAATTAATTAGTATAACTGCAACAAGCATAGCACATATCTGGAGCTACATTTGTGATGTAAATATATATATCTGTATAATGTATCAAAGAGGAAACCCAGAGCAATTATTTTAAACTCAGTTCCTCAAAAGCTGCTTGATGAATGCATACAGCTTTGGAATCCAGTAAAATTTGTGGTTCATTAGGAGTTCTCATACTGCCAAAGAGTGAACTCAGTTTAAATATCTAGGTTTTTTATGTCCAGAAAATAAAGTGGCTGTTTTCATTTACAGTACAGAATTCAGTACAGAATTACAGGAGTTATTTGCCTTTCGTGTTCAGTAGACATTATCTCTTCTTTTGTTTGGTTGATCTTTTCTTTTTAATATGATAAACTGGTGTTCAGGAACATAAAAGCTAGATTCCTTACAAGCTTTCTGAAAGGACCCAGAACTGTTTAACATCTTTAAAGGAAGTTAAGGCATAAATGTCTGGCTCCTGAACTGTGGTCCAACAGAATGTGAAAGAGTGTTAGTTTTGCAGTGCAGTAACAGGTGATGTGTTATTTGGTTGCTGGGTGTTTTCCTCAAAGGGGGCTAGTTTATCAACTTACCTACAATATATTCATCAAACAAAAGAGTTTAAAATTGCAGACAGAGCTGTTAATCCGACCTGTTCATATACAATTATTTCTATATATCTGTTAAGTTTTAAGATCTTAGTGTGGTATAAAAATGAAGTAATGGCTAGTGGAAGGTTGTCTGAGGAAACAAGAGGAGCATGGTTTGGGTGAAAAAGGTGAACAATACTTGTAGGGATGCAGTGGTGAAAAGTTCATGAGCATGTTCATGATTTCTGTGGTTGGGTTTTTTCTTCTACAGCTTTCACTTTTTCTGGTTGGGCTGCTTAATAGTTATGAATTCAGAAGGTTGCTGTCTGGCTCCAAAGTTGCCAGAAGTCTGTTTTCCTGCAGCTTACCATTGCATTAACATGATTACATATGCTTGATAGTTTTTTATGTTGAAGTCTTTCTGCAAGTTAAGTAATGTTAGTGATGGCTGAGACATTAATTTTCAGGGTGATAAAGTCAGGTGATATCTTTTGAATGCGTGATTTCAAGTTTTGATTAAAGGCAATGGGGGTTTTTTATGTATTGTTCAGAAGAGTGAAACCAAGGATTTTAGTTAGATGATGGAGAAGGCTCTTTCACCCATTTCTCGTGATGCCAAGGAAAGCAATTTTTGTATCAAAGGGTTTTGCTTGGCTCTTTTTTCTCTTTATTTTTTCTTTCTATTTTTTCTTTTTTTTCTAAACACCCTCTATAGTCTAAAAGTATGCATTTTTCAGGTAAGTCAATAGATACAGTTCACTGTAAGGTTCTGATTCAAGGCAATGGAGCCACTTTCTCTTTGCCTTTTGGAGAAACTCTGGTGTGGAGTTGAGAAATGGCAGTCTCAGGTCTTCTTTTGCACTATTTCCTCTATTCACTGTTTTCTAACGTAGCTCTATGTTTTCATTTGTGCTAAGGATTTTGAACTATTTCCAGCCACACCGTTTAAAAGTCGTGAAACACATATGCTGTTCTGGCACTCATTCACAGTATTAAGCCTTGCTCTTCAGCTTCTCCTTAAATCTGTCCTGTTCCTCTATGTTCAGCATAGAGGAGCAAAGCCTTGTTTTCTCTTCCAGAGTTACTGTTGCAGTACTGGCTTTGCTGGTGATAGAGATTGTACCAAAAAAAAACCCCTAGCATTCAGATAGGCTCATTCAGGTAGATGCTGTCCAGAGTAAGTGATTTCAGTAGTGTGTGATTTCTGAAAATTAAAAATTCAGATTTGTACAAACACAGAAAGATCAGTCTGTTCTAGATTTGGAGATCAGACCACAAATATTGTAACCTGAACAGAGTTTTTTTACCTGAGGTATACCTAACTTGTTAGAATTGGTGTAGATGTGAATTACCTTTTGGTAAAGTACATTCCTGTAGTACTTTTGTGTAAGAGGTTTTTGCAGTTTCTTTTAGGTCACAGTGAGTTACTGGTTTCTCATACAGTCATATTAATGTAGGTGGTGCTTGCATATGACTGTAACCAAAGTGGTGATGCTTATGTCTTAAGGATCAGCTGAGTGGACTATTTATCATCTCTCTGGCAAGCAGCTTTGTAAGCTTTTTAAAGTATTGAGTACACATGTTTGGTTAGTACGAGAAGATCCAGGATGTACAGTATTGTTGTCAAAGTTGAGATGGGAGCTGTAGTGATGACATTTTTAGAATTTAGTATTGGCATCAGCCTTCTTTGAAATGTGATATAAAGGCAATGGAAGCAGGAATAGAAAATGGGAGCTTTCTTCCCATTCATGAATTATCTTTTCTTCTATCAGCTTGCTTCCTGGTTTATCTGCAGTTACTGACCTCACCAAATTCTTCAGTTTCAGCTTTTCTTTTGCAGCTTGACTCAGCCAACATGCTTTAGGGATTACCAAATACAGTCCACAGTCAAATTCAGTCCCTGGTATTCTGCAAACACAATTCACAATTTAATTGTGAAAGTGTAGAATCACTGGGCATGCCCAGCTTTTTCTATTTGCTAGAAGCTGTTAGGAATCTCCATTGTTACATAGTTTAGGAGGAGCGGCTGTGTCCTGCTTTGTTTGATGCCATTTGCCCATGGATCCCAAGCTCATAGCAGGCTGTCACTTGGGTGAGTAATTTGGTGTCTCTGAATTCTTGTTCTGCCTGTTGCTTGTCCCAACATCTTTATTTATTCATGTTGGGAGGAAGGGCCAACATTAATAGGGCAAGGAAAGGTGAAAAAGGCTACTTGAATTATCTGTCTTGAGGATTTCTGGGGGATGTGCCTCTAAGGTTCAGCAGTTGTTTTTCTGGCCATCTGGGTACTGCTGGTACATCACTTGAACATTTAATACTGAGCTGTCCTTACCTGGAACAAGGCAATATAATGGTGCCTTTACCATGAAAATAATAGTTAAAAATCTATAGCCATATTGTTAGAGCTGTGTTTCTCTGGTATTCTTAATAAAAAAGAAACTCTTTACCACACCCACTGAATCTCTGTATGAAAGTGGAGAGACCAGTATAGCAGCATTAGTTTAAATATTCTAAGAATATTTTTAATACTTCCCTGACTTCAGGGTACACAGTCTTCCTTTTATAATTATAATCCTATGATCTTAAGAAAGTAGGAGTTGACACTGCCCACAGGATACCATCTTTAAAGATGTCATTTCCTTTCCTGTCTCTTCTTACTTGTTGCCATTATTTTGGGTTGATTTTTTTTTTGTTTGAACGGTTTGTTGATTTTGGTCTCTTGGGCTTTTTTTGTAGCACATGCCACGGGAAAATGTACTCAGGGGCTGTACTTTGTATGAACAGAAGTAAGACTTGCTGTGAATTAAGGCTACTGAATTCACAGTAATGCTCACAGAAGGGTTGCAAGGCATTTTAAACATACAAAACCTGTCATTAGGCAACACAGCCTTTCAAACCACTTAACTGTCGTTCATCAGATATGGATTGTTGATGGATTTCTAGTATGGTCTGATCCAAGACAAGGCAAGGAGAGCAACACAACTTAAAGATCTCTGTAAAACCCTGATTTTGCCTAATTTATTTGGTTCTTGTAGGGATAGTGATTTCTGCAGTGCTCATTCAGTAAGAATTACAGGAGTTATTTGCCTTTAGATTTCAGTGGACAGAAGATGAGGTTGCAAAACTGTTGAAAAGTCAAAGAATTACATTTTGATGCTTATTCCCTTTCTTTTTCCTTCCTATTCTCCTTTTTTTCTTGACGTGGGAGTATTACTGCCAGACCAAATACGTTGCCATTGATCCTATAGGTTGTAAAGGTGAAGAAGGTTGTGTATATTTCAAGGCTGATAATTATTTATTTTTCTTTATTAAAGACTTTGCTTACAGTTACGGCAATGGAGTTGTAATGAGGCATGACAGAATTTGTGAATTCCTGTTTGACAATAAATTGTGTGGGAGGAAAACAAGCAGTGGTACACCTCTGAAACACCAACCACAAATGTATATAAACACAATTTGATGACACTGCTTGTCAGATCCTTGGTCTTCATTGGATCAGAGTTGAATTCTATTTAGAATAGAATTGTGTTTCCTTCTCAACAACCTGCATTTTAACAAACCTAGTTAATTTTTTCTTAGTTAAGGTGTTTTCCAAGTGGCTTGTCAGAGCTGAGGCGGTATTTTGGGACCTCTCAGCACTATGCAATACTTCTAATATTGTGGTGCAAGAGGCAGAATTGGCTTCTGCAGACCAGCAGCCACAGAAGTGTGCACAGGTAGAGCCTCTTGTTCTTGTCCAAACTGTTTTGTTCTTTATGTGATTTTTTTCCCCCCGTTAAACTTGAGTCATGTGCTGACCATCAGGAAGAAACACTTCAGACACTTCCAGCTTTTTGATGCTTAAAATCAAAAGAGTATGGCCTACCAAGTGCAAAAGAATTGCTGACTTCAAAATGTTAATTTTTTTTTTAATAGAATGGAATGATTTTTCTGTTCTGTGATTAGTGTTTCAGGAAAGGTAACTGTGATTATCCAATTTACATTTGGATAAATATTTCTCTTGGTGGTGACTTACTGGAACCTCTGGATATACTGGTAAGTTTCTGTGTCATAGATCCCTTAAATAAGGAAGTATCTTCTGTGCTTTCAAAATCTTGCTGAATTTTGAAAAATAATAAAAAGACTATTTTTCATCAAAAAAGAGGACTGATTACTGCATGGAAAAAATCTTACAGCAGAATTTGATATCCTATTTTCTGAGGGGGTTTTGTTGTGGTTTTTGTTGGGGTTTTAAAGCCATATTCTAAAATATAAAACAAATCAATAAGGAGCAGTTTAACAGCTACAGCAACTAATGTGCTGTAAAAGGAAGTGTCATTGATGCAGAGAAGATGCAGGGGAAACAGCGCTGAAATCTTCTGGAAAACATAAGTTCTGTGGTTCCTTTGTCTCGTGACACAACTAAGAAAAGGTTTAGTGTTTTATTAGAACTGTACTGTGAATTTTCTGCCTTTCCATGAATTGATCTTTATACGTTAAAAATATGCCACCAGCGTGACGCCAGTGTAGCGGATTATTCAACTACTGTTAAATCCACTATAATCTCAGCCTGCCAACCTTGATAACTGCATTTAGATCATAAAACTCAGATTTTATTACAAGGGGCCTTCCATGCTACATTCCATTGTTACCAGGTTAACATGCATCATTAAGTGTTCTCTCCCTGTCTGTTCAGTGTTGACCTTTTTAACTAAATCTGTCATTTGAATCAGTCATTTGAATATGTATTATTAATAGCCTGAAAATAATAGCGTGAAGGAAAGCTCACTAACATACAAAGAAGTTGGCAGAGCCATGGCCTTATCGTGTGTTCTCCAACTTTCTAGTTGTTTAAACTTCTACCCTCCTCAGAGAGCATTTCCATCTTAGGATTTGTGATGAAAATTACGGAAGGGTGTTCTGTCTTGTGCAAGTCTCCTGCTGCTTTGTATGTAACATTGCAGAAATTGTTGAAGGACATCAGTAGTCACGTACCTAAATGCATAAACTGCCAGGTGCTGGCTGTGGCATGGGGCTGTCATGTCAGTCACCATCATTGCAAATTTGAGTGATGCGGGGCTGTGGTGCTTTGCAGATTTAGCGATCAACACTTCTGAAGAAGGAGTTGGGTTACTGCATAACCAGCATAAAGCTTCTTCTGATTCCTCGTCTCCAGCAATGCTCTCTTTTATTTGATTAATAGTGTCCTGACCTACCTACAAAAATGCAAGTGTTCCTAGTTGGAGATGTGTTCTGCAGATGGGGATTGCATGAAATCAATGTACTATAATTATCCAGTGAAGTTAAATGTTACTAATGTTTAATCCAATTTGTGATTCATTTTATGCCAGAAGTCTGAAACAAAATACTTATTTACACTGTCTAAAAACGTAATTAGGGTTATTTTCATATAGGTAGAGAGTTTTAGGCCCACTGAAGAAAACAGATTTTAATGATAGCATCAGGTGATATTGTAGGGCTGGCTTTGACAACTTTTTTAACAAAATCCTTTCTTTCTTTCCTTACGGTGAATTATTCTGTTCTAAAGATTAATTGCAGGTTATTTTTGTTAACCATCCAGTTCAGTCTTATTACCAGCATTTGCATTAATACTGTAATTCCAACTAAAAATACTTTTTTGTGTGTGTGTCGTAGTTGCATGCTGATTTCCGAAGTAGCTGCCTGTCTCTGATAATACTTGTGAACAGGGTAGATAAGGCCTATTAATAAATGTTCTTTCTGGATAGCAGGATATAACTCAAACAGCCTGTCTTTTCTACATCAACTGCTTCCCTAAATTAACTTGATAAATTTGTTTTGAAGATTTTCTGGGAAATTGCCTTGGACATTTCTGAATCTAACAGACAAAAAAAGGAGAGAATTAAAAGGGTAAATTTGTGGCTGAGTAGAACCTGTTGACTCTAGGAGACGCATTGTGATTGTCTGGATGTGACTATTTACTTTGTCATTCGTGTTCACAGATCTTCATCTCGTTGCTTGGAGAATCTCCAGAGTATATTGATGAGAAGGCTTAGGTGACTGAATTCAGAAACCTCGCTATACTAGTAATGAGGAGACAGTTTTTTTCAGTAGATTGTGTTTGTGACTTTTCTGCCTGTGTTATTCACCTCCCACAAGCTTCTTCCTGATACAGGTTAATCAAAATTAATTCAAAAAAGCCCTCAATTTTGTTTACCTTTGCATAGCTGTCACTCTTATTGCAAGCACAGGCTTTCAAATAAACTATGTAGATTATTAAAAATGTACTGTAAGGAAGCAAACATAACTCTTCAAAAATCTGTTTCCTCTCATGCAATGACTGATGGTACATTTAGAAAGAACATGCCTTATTTCTCCTGGGAGTCTCATCCAATTGTGCTTTGGTGCATAAATAAGCCTTCCCAAATGGTTGTTTAAAAGACTACTGTGACCTCTCACCATAAATGCTGAATAGTTAATAAGCTAAATTAATCATTGAAAAATACATATGAATCAATTTTACATACACCAGCAAAGTGAGTAGCTTTTCAAGCTCTTAATGATGGAAGACTTGTTTTTGTGTTTTCACTATTGGAAAGATGTCTTTTATTTTTTTTTCTTCTTCCTGCATAATGATACAAGTTGGCAGCATGTTTCAGGACACTGGTGTTTTGCTTGAAGCCTTGAAAGAGGAGTCAGCAGTGTTTTGCCATCCTTCTTTAAATAAGCTCTTCTTGGTGTCTGATACTAGAAAGCACAAATACAGTCTATTTCTAGGAATGGAGAAGATAGTACCTAATTTATAAGGAAGCTATCACTTTTTCAGGTCACACATGGCATAAAACTTTATTTTAATTTTCCCTAAAGGCAGTTTTCAAATAGTTACTCATCACCATGGTATGTCTCTGGTTTCTCTAGAGAAAATAATGTTGGGTTGCTATCATTAACATCTTGGGGCTAAATTCATTTTTGTGTGACCATGTTTTAAACAACGGCTTTTTGTCCGAGATTACATTTTCCTCCCATACTTCAGTCTTGCGAACTCATTGCTCTAAATATCAAGGGGTTAATGAACACACTCAGGCAGGTGAGAGGGTGTCACGTAACTTTGCATGCCTAGGGTAAGTCTGAAGCTCACTTTCAGAGTTTACTTCCAAGAAGTGAGGTAATTGTTTAGAAAGACAATCTTCTTGGTTGGGCAGCACACAAATGCAACCATTTAAGTTAGTCAGAATTTTTACAGAGGAAAATTCCTGCTGGAATCATTCATTATTTTGAAAGGGATCCTCCCAGTTCTCTGATATTTCTAGAAATACCAGTTTGAAATAACTGCCTCTGTTGTTGGGTATTAGTCGGCAGAGGGCACTCTGCTCCTTGAAAGATAAAAAAGTGTGGCTTAAAAATATGGAGGCAAAATGCTTTTCTTTTGTATGCTGGGTTGTTTTTTTTTTTTTTAAACTCATCACATCTGATAATTCTGATTACTTTAAATTGCACAGAGGAATATTTTTCCGTGTAATACTTTCTCTCCTGAATTGAAACAGATATGATTACATGTTTCCTTGTCCTGGTTTAATCCCAGCCTAGTACTAAGTACCACACAGCCACTTGATCACTACATTCATGGTGGGGAGAAGAGTCAGAGAAAAAAATATTAAACCACATGAGCTGAGGTAAGAACAGTTTAATAATTGAATCAAAATAAAACATAATAAGAATAATAGGAATGAAAAGGAGAGCAAGAGTGGAACAAAACCCAGGAGAAATAAGGCATGCCCAGTACAACTGCTCAGTGCCTGCTGAGTGATGCCTAGCCCATTCCCCAGCAGTGATCAGTGCCTCTCAGCTGACTTTTCCCATTTCATATACTGGTCATGACATTCTGTGGTATGGAATATCCCCTTGATAGCTCAGATCACCTGTCCTGGCAGTTTCTTGTGCACCTGCTGGCTGACAGAGCATGGGAAATTTGACTTAAACATACTTAACAGCAACTAAAACATCAGTGTGTCATCAAAGTTATTGTCATACTAAATCCAAAACTGTACCAGCTGCTTAGGAGAGAACTATCTCTATCCCAGCCAAAACGAGGACATTCCCTTAAAAAGAGCCTGTTTGTTTTCCTGGGTTCTAGGTTCACGATAGGTTCTTCTGTAGGTCTGAAATGTAGTGCAATTCCTGCAGTTTCATTGTGTAAGCAAGTAGATGCTAAACTTTCTGAATCAGCTGGCCATGACCTCTGTGAAGAGGCACATTGTCTTCTCAGTTCTAGGCATTTGAATCTGTGAGACCATGCAAGGCTGTTACTTCTTGTGCTCTTAAAAGAGGTCTGTGATACAGGACCAAGGCACAGGAGTGAGTACAGGAGTGAGGCTCATGCGAGTTCTGTTCAACAGTACACTTCTGTTGAACAGCAGCAAGAATACAGCAAGAATTCTAGTACTGGAGTATTGTCCTTTTTTTTTTTTTGCTTCTTCTTTTTTTTCTTTTTTTTTCTTTTTCTTTTCTTTTAATGCACTTAGTTGTGTGCTGCAGTGATTGACTGAGGTAGCAGATTCTTGGAGGCTTGTGAAGTACAGCCAGTTTGTTTGCACATGGAATGAAAGTTTCAGCATTTCCATGTTTCCATAACATTTTCTTCTATAACTTCAACTGAACCACTATACAAAAATTTGGCAGAAAAATTTACCATTTGCAAGGCTTATCGAGCACTGTTCTTCAAAAAATAGTGAAGGCTGTTTTAAAGGTCTAAAAACCTGAGATGTTTATGAAGTAGAATTTTTTTGCTGTATGTTGTGTGTAAAGTAATTATTTGTAGGATTATATTTGAGATTGACGATCTCAGCTTAAAAGTTGTCCTCGGGGAAAAAAAAAAAGACAACACAACAAAAAGAGAAAAAAAAAAAAGGAAAAAAACTTAGAACATTGATATCTTTCTGAAAATATTATTGTATTTACATAGTGTCCTGGAAGATCATTTAGTTTCAACTCCCCTGCTGTGGACAAGGATGTCTTCCACTGGACCAGGTTGCTTAGAGCTCCATGCTTGAATGTGTTTTTGTAAGCATTTGGTGATAATGCTGTCTTTATAGATGGAGCAGTAATTTGGATAATTCCTTTTAGCTACAAAAGCTGGTGTGAGAGGAGAGCTTGTTGTCAATTCTTGCTTATGCTAGTTCAAATCTGAAATGGTTTTTGTTAGTTTCTGTCATTGAAGATTTTAATTAAATTTGTAAATAGGTTTCATTGCTAGAAAAAGATTTTACCTATTTGGCCCTGTCATTTATTAATTGTGAGGACTTGATGAGGATGTAATTTGCTGTTAGTGACTATGTCTAAAAAAAAAAAAAAAGTTCAGTTTTATGTTCAGATTATGAGTGTTAGAACTTAAATGCTACAATTCGTTTTTACTAATGTCAAGACATTAGTAGGTTTATTCCACTGTATCCTTAAGGATTTTTCTGAACTGAAGTGTTCAAAATTCATCAGCTGCTGAAAACCTTTGAAAATTTGTGAGTAAAAGTAACATTTGGAAAGCATGTCAAAACACAACTTTATGGGACTGTTTACTTTTAAAACCCAGTAGTAACTTAGCAAAATAACTTTTTGCTAGTTATTTTGGATCTCTCTTTACTTACATGGACTGTATTTTACTTGTTGCTCCGTTTTATTTAAAATTAATTCAGCAGAGCCTGGAAAACAAGTTGAACTTGTGAACTAGTGTCGTACAGTCCTAATCAAGCAGTTAAATATGTATAAATTAATCCTGTAATTGAAAATATTGTTTACAATTAGAATAAAATTGCATGTGTGGGCTTAGTTTGGGTTTTTTAAAGTATTTTAGAAGTTGATGTAAACAAGTAGGATGTTTAGGCAGACTTGACTAATTTCAGGGCACAATACCTAGTCTCCTAACAACACAAAACCAGCTCTTTGGAGGTGAACTACTGAACCAGTGGGAAGGATATGGCAGTTGGATAGTCCATTAAGATATTTTAGCAAGTCAGCTGTAGAATTTCCCCAGCTCTACAAAGCAGAAGTGTTTTCCAGAGAATAAAGCAGTTTCTGTTTCTGCTATCCTCAACAGCAAAAATTGCATATTTTTACAGCAGGAGAGTATTCACTAACTGCAAAATTTTAGGACCAGTCTGTAGAATTTCATCTAAGGTGCTATGTTTAGTACCAGCAGGAGGTGTGAAAGTGCCTAATTTATAATCTGTTGCAAATGTAACATGCCACACACATAAAAGTAAATATTAGTTAGGAATTTTTTGTGATAGGTTTTTGCAACCTGCTGTTCAGTTTTGCACAGTGATGTCGTCTTCCAGCTTAGCTTTATAGCCGTGCCAGTGTTTGAAGAGTGTAACACTCTATACAGTCACCAACAAGCCAAGTTGTAGTGTTAAAAGCTGTAATGCTTAATGATCTTAGCTTCTAAGAAAGAAAGTAGCCAAAAGTCTTAAGGATCTGCCTGGACAGTTAGAGGTCTGAAACTTTTAAAAAAGAGGATAAGTGAGCTTATAACTTCTGTTTAATAAATCTTCATATTTTAGTTCATATCTATAGGTAGAACAACTAAATCCAGTGAAAAATATAAAAGGAGAATAAATATTTAAAATCTGAAGGTGAAATTTCTCTCTTTTGCCTCTGTTGTCACTGCAGTTGAGGAGATTATTGCATTATCTCTGTGGAGTTTAAGTCTGGTGTAGCAGAGAGAGGGAATGAGATGTTCCCCCTCTCTTCAAATAATAGGTATATTTTGTTTCAGCTTTTTTTTCTTCATGTTCCAGCAGCACAGGGAATAAAAGTTGACTAGAAATTACTGTAATGTTTTTAATTAAATAATTTCAAATATTAGAATACATTTCAATTTAATTTTGCTTTTGAAAACCAAAGTTATAGCTGTAATTATATCAAGCCTGAAGTCTCTGAAATGTCCGTGCATTTGAAATGGTACTATATCTTTGGTAAATTGCTTTATATACCAGACACAGAGAAAACATTGGAAATACTTTGGTAATTATGACTTCCATGAAGGTGAAAAAATGTCCCACCATACTACTACAATTATGTTAGGTAGCCTAGAGATGTAGGATTTTTGAGTTGTTCCTCAGAAGTGGCATACAATTTCCTGCCTTCATCGAAGAGTTTACCTGCAGAGTTTACACCTGCCTGTTCCATACCTTAATTCTTGGGGATGTTTTGCAATATATAAAAATAATTTGGTCATAGGGTCATTAAAATATGATTTAATTATGGGAAGTCATGAGAGTTGTGTAATACTTAGAGTGCAAATTGTGTGCACTGTTTTCATTTGCATGTTTATCTACTATTTTAAACATTAGCGTAGCCCCATAATGGCTGATCACCGTAAGGCGATCATAGGAGTCCACATCATAGGTTCGTTTACACAGGCTCTGTGTATGTTATTTTGAAATTCTCATGGATTTCAGTTCACCCAATTGAGATTTTGTCCTTTCACTATGAAGAAACAAAGAAGCTAAGGTACACGCTTTTTTCTCCCTTTGTGCCATCGTCATTGTTTATATCTTCATGTTGCAAGTGAGCCATGGTGAGGAAGATGTTGCTCTAAGACGTTTTGTGAGGGTTGGGCAGCCTCACATGTAAATTACAAGCAGATACTGACTGACTGTCAGCTGCAGCATTCTCAGTCTTCAAGTGTTACAATAGACATCCATAGATGCATTTAAGTTCATCCTACCAGAAAATGTTGGGATCATCCAAAGTTGCTGTGGCATTGTCATTCTGAAACTGGGATTTTAGAATATTGTGATTGTCCTGCTCTACTCTGCACTGTGGTGGCCTTAGTTTGAGTCCAGTGTGTGGTTTTGAGTGCCAGAATACAAGAATATTAAACTATTAGATGAGGAGGTCCAAACAAGGGCTATGAGGATGGTGAAGGGCCTTGAGGGGAAGCTGTGTGAGGAGTGGCTGCAGTCACTTGGTCTGTTCAGCCTGGAGGAGAGGAGACTGAGGGGAGAGCTCATTGCAGCTAGTTTCTTCATAAGGGGAAGAGGAGGGGTGGGCACTTCTGTGGTGACCAGTGACAGGACCTGAGGGAACAGCATGAAACTACCCACAGGGGAGTTCTACACTGGATATTAGGAAAAGTTTCTTTACCCAGATGCTGGTTGAGCACTGGAGCACCTCCTTAGGGTCACAGCACCTAGCCTGACAGAGTTCACTTCTGTTCCCTTCACAGAAGTGTTTGGACGATGCCCTCAGTCACATGGTATGATTCTTGGGGTGTCCTGCAAAAGGCCGGAAGTTGGACTTGATCATCCTCGTGGGTCCCTTCCAATTCAGGATGTTCTATGAGTCTTTGTCTTAGTATGTTTTAACAAAATGTGAAACACACTAAATTAAAGATGTTTAATGAAAATCATGGCATGATTTTTAGACGGGAACATAAAAGTCTTGTATTCATGAACACCTAAAGTCACATCAGCATTTTAATAAAAATACAAGAAAATTGCATGGTAGAATGGGCAGAGAAGTGTTACTTTAAATTATAGTCCATTAAATTATAAACATTTTAGATCAGAATCTACTTCAGATCTCTTTTCTGACATCTCCCATAAATTTTTGTGTGTTACAATTTTGGATGTTTGCACATATAATTCTTGGAAATGAACTTAGTAAATATGCTGTCTGGGTAGGTCCCAACTTTTTAAAAATCAGTCCTGTAGAAAATTTCAACTTCCTTCTTGCATGAAATTGAAACTTCAGCTTTCATTCATATTTTTTGTATGATATAGTATGATCCAGAAGCCAAAGACATTGCTTAAGGAAAGTGATATTCTTGTGTTCATTTTATTACATTTTCCATTCTAACTGTGTCATTTGCGTGACACATATTCTCTTTTTCCTACTTTGTCTAGTGTCCTGATCTCAAAGCAAGGCAGTGAATGGTTTTTAGCAATAAAAATATAATGTGTAAGAAAACATATAAGTAGTTCTTCACTGGACTTTGCTTTTATTGTCCATCAGTCTGTTAAAATTAATTCACGTTTGGGGGAGTTTCACAAGAAAACCACCATTGTCAGACATTTGGCAGTAAGCAGATGATCTGTTTCTTAGTTTCTCCTGTTCAGTCAGTGGTTTTCTTTATCTGTCAGCTAGGTCAGAAATCCTCTTGCAGGGTTTTTATGAGAGAAATTTCAGACTTGATAGCAGTTTCTGGTTCACAGTTCAGTCACAGGACTACAGCAGCCTGTGGCAACATCAGATTTCTGGGGTGGTTATCCCCTCCAGTCCTTACGTGGTACCTGCTTTTCAAAGGAAACAAACATATTAGTAAAATAAAGTGAAAAGAAGAAAAGTCTGTGGCTTTTCCTGTAGCATGTACACAGAGAGGCTTTCCTGGCATGCTTATTACAAATCAGGCTTTTGGAAACGCTCTGCTTTTTGGTTGCTTTATCCTTCCATTTTCAATGGCATCTTGAATTGCCCAGGAGACATGACAGGTTAGTCTTCTAACTGGTAATGGTTTGGGTTGATCTCTGGGCATTTTTGCTTCATACAAAGCCTACAGAAGACACAAGCTTTTTGGTTGGTGAACTTTTGCCTCAGACGTTTGGTTAATGTTTCATTCTGAAGATTTACACTGATTTACACAAAAAACCTCAAAGACGACTGATTTAGTCGTCCTATACCTGGAAAAGTGAAATACATTTTTGGCATTAAACATTTTTATTTACTCAGTTTATTCAGCTAACTGCTATTGTTGTCATAACCACTGTGGTAGTTCAGGAAAATATAGAGAGCATTTTGGTAAAACCTAGTTTTTATTTAAGTGCACACAAATAGACAAAGAAAGCAAGTGCTTCACAGTAGTGAAATGTCAACTTACTGGTCTTGTGCAAATCTTACTGCTATTAACATAGTCCTACAAACCAAGGAACAGAGAAAGTATGAACCTTTTTCTAATACTGCTGAATTACATGGATTTTTTTCAGCTCTTTTGAAATAGGTTCTGTAGGATCAGGTTTCTCCTAGTAACTTGGCAATTCCATCATTTTCCTGTTACTATAAAAATAAGAGATAATAACAATAATAATAATAAGAGGACAACTGAGATGATGAAGCCTAGATACAAAAACCCCACACTTTGGTAAGTATATAATGGATTGTGGCAAAAAGAGTATTGCCAGGAAAACCAGCATAAAGATGTAACACTGTTGAAGTTCAGAATCAATTTTTAACCCTGCCCATAGTTTTCTGAGGAAAATAACGAAGGAGAAAACATGGTAGCTGTTTCAATATCTCCTGAAGGGGAAATGTCATGATTACCATTCCCAAAAATTCCAGTTTTCTCATTGTGGAATCTTGTTTTAAATACTTGTAGGAATCCATGAAGAAGATCCAAAGTGTATGAGACATGGTTTTCCAAAAAGAATTGAGTAAATGTTTACAAGATTTCTGGTAAATAAAGGGGAAATTGTTATGTTCCCAGAAGGCCATGGAAAACATTATCTGCTGTTGTCAAAAGTGTATTGAACTGAACAGTCACCTACACCATCTAGATTTTGGTTGTGGAACAATTGAGTTGAACTAGCAGTAGTTAGATCTTAATGACCAGTTTGAATTAGGTGGTACTTACAGAATCCTTCAGGTTTGTGTATAATTTTTATTTTTTCTTTGTTTGAATGTTTCGGTAGCAATTATTGATGTCCCAAAAGAAAGAAGTCTAAGAGCAACTTCACACCCTGTGATGTTAGCTTAAAGGTTACCTCCTTTTCGTATCTTCACAATCACCTTTACGATACTTGATTTTTCAAATTGAACATACATGCTGTGATATGAGCATTGTGAAGAATGACTAATCTCATTCATTGTATATGAGCTGTCTGCAAATAGAAAATGAGGTAAATTTTACTGTTTGTTTGTTTTGAATTAGGTTCATGCACTATTAGTTCGAGAAGTTGATGTAGAGAAGGTGTCAAGTTTTGAGAACCCATATGTAGATGCAATAAGAAGCTTATGGAATGACCCTGGAATTCAGGAGTGTTACGATAGACGACGGGAATATCAATTATCAGATTCAACTAAATAGTAAGTACATGATAGCAATGAACATGTTTATATAACTTTCTGTTTCTAACAAAGTAAATTTTACTTTTTAGCTTGTACTATGTGTCTGTGTACATGTTTGTATGCATATGCAGCACAAACATAGGTGAATGTACATGTACTGAATTGAATTAAGGAGTGGCATACATCTGTTTTAGGATTATATGCGCTTATTTCACAAAATGACAGTCTGTGATCATTCAAAGTCTTAAATTAACATCCTAACTAGGGATAGTTACTTGGGGGGCGGGGTGGGGGGGTGGGTAGTTTTTGTTAAACCTATTCAACCTACTCTCTTCCAACAAATAATCACAAATGCAAGATGGGCAAAAAATAATTTCACGTAGTGTGGCAGTAGTGAATACTTGGTAGTGCAATCGAAGTGGATCTCTATACAATTCTTAAAAATTGAAATGTTCAAGAACTCCTATTTTCCAGATTTTCTGTGTTCCCTCCCCGGCATTTGCAGTCTTAGTGGTTAGATAAACAGTACTAAACAAAGGGATTTGTTTTATACTGAACTGCCTTTCTATTATGGAAACAAAATCTAAATTTTAAAGAACATGGCTGCCAGGAAGACGTCAGGAAAGCACTTCAAGTTAAATTGTTTGTTCTTGATCAACAATAGTAAAAATGCATATGTGACTAAAAAATGTGTGAAATGTTTTGCCTTTAGTTTCTTGGGACTGTAATCTGACTAAAAAACAAGATGGAATTTGTCATTGGAATCTGATGTCTGCCTGAAGACTCCATGAATCTTATTTTTTTAGTGATGTAGTAGGCAGCTCAGGTAAAATTTCTCATCTGCTGCTGAAGAAATAGATGATGGCCTTTCCATGTTGACCAGTACTACAGAACACAGCGTCGTTTGTTATTAAAGCTGTGGCAAAAACCTCCATGGGTTCTACATTGTGTTTTGTATTTGCTATGGAAAAAATCATTCCAGTGATAGAACACCAGCCTCCATTTTGCATGTGTATGTGAATCTCTTACTTAAGAAAGTGTACCGTGAAGCTAACATTAAGCTCATTGTAGTAGGACATGACAGGAGTGGAATGACATTTATCTGCACAGTAGTCTGAGCATCCTTATCTAGTACAGCACTTTGTAAGGGAATAGTCATGACAAACTTACTAGGATCTTGCTGGTACAATTTAGGCAGCTGAAGACCTATGGATATGTGACATAAGTCGCCTCAGATTTGTTGTAATATTATCACCATGCCATGACTTCCCTTTGACTATGCATAGGATCTCTCCTGTCCTGTGCAGTACTCTGTCCTGGTTACCTTCCCAAGCCATCATTTTGGCCCATATATTTTGGTGTGGAGTTGTGCAAACTACAGTGGCATCTCTCTTGTACTGTTTAGATTCTCACTGTCCCCAAACATACCATACTGTATTTTGGCTTTAAGGTGGTAAGGAAACAAATACAATATTGCATAAAGAGAAAAATTTCAGGATGTAAAACAGTGCAAGGAAAATTTTAGAGACATGTTACTAACATATTTTCACATTGTTTCTGTACTGAAATGGGTGGCAAAGTTAATTAGAAGGTGAAGCAAGGTTCATCTCATATTTTGAATTTCTTGTATTTGTAGGTCCTAACTTTCTTCCCGCAACAGATGTGATACTGGTTTTAAAGTTGAAGTAAATGTATGTATTTCCTGCACTCTACCTCAGAGACTAAAAATAGAATTACTCTCCTAAGTAGGAAATAATGATCTGATGCTACTTCAGATCAGATTGTGCTGAATGCCATAGTTTTGACCTACTTTTAATTCAATTGTCACCATAGTGGATCTTTTGAATAGCATTAAAAATAGTAGGGAATAATTACTACGTAACTATAAAAAAATTCTAGTACATTGTCTTGCAAAAGGTACGTGTTCTAGTTGATTGGTTATTTCTCATCACGTTTAGCAGATTACCATGAGTTTTTGTAGATTTGGTGACTTTATTATAGTTCATACTATGGATTTCTGCAAAATCTTTTAAATTAGACTCATTAATCACTGTGTATGAGTCTTTAGAAAAGCTTCTCTTTATACTTATGCTTGCAAGTAGAGTTTTTTCCCCGGTATGTAAGTCCACTAAAAAAAACCTCAGCAGACACAATAGAAACATTGTTTCAAAAATGCAGTACGTGTGTTTATCAGTAAAACACCCAAGCAAATTTATTAGCATTATATCCCTGTCACAAAGCGAGGAAACAAATTGCTTAAAAGTTGCTACTGGGATTCACCAGGCAGTAAGACAGAAACAAGCACTTGGTGCTCTTAGTCGTCCGACTTGATGCATGAACCAAAATGGTTTGTTGTCCACCAGCTCTCTTGTAAGCATATGTGCCAATGTCTGGTAAGTGTATGTGTTAATGTCAAATGTGTTCTTTGTTCATCCCTTGCGCAAGCCACTCATCTTCTCAGTAGTTTTCCACTGTGTTTTTATAGTAGTAGTAGTAGTAGTAGTAGTAGTAGTAGTAGTAGTAGTAGTAGTAGTAGTTTCAGTCTGCTGCCTATATTACTTTTTTCTGCCATAGTCTTCAACAAGGCTAAGTACTGAGTCCTGCCCTTGGGTCACAGCAGGCCAAGGCAGTGATCCAGGCAGGGGCAGAGTACCTGGAAAGCTGCCCAGCAAAAGATGACCTCAGGGTGCTGGCTAACAGCAGCTGAACATGACCCAGCTTGTGACTGGGAAAGCCAGTGGCATCCTGACTTGGATCAGAAATACTGTGGTCAGCAGGACCACATCTTATATTCAGGTGTCTGCTCGATTCACTTTCTCAGCCACACTTGTATCAGAAAGAGTGTAGAAGGGTTCATCCTCCTGCAGTCAGCATTGCTGAAGCCACACCTCAAGTCCTGTGTTCAGTTCTGGTCCCCTTACTGCAGCTCAGACACTGCAGGGCTGGAGCATGTTCAGAGAAGGGGAAGAGAACTGGAGAAGGGTCTGGAGCACGAGTCCTGTGAGGAGTAGCTGAAGGAGCTGTGGGTGTATAGTCTGAAGTAAAAGAGACTCAGGTGTATACTTAACACTCTCTACAAAGGCCCTGAAAGGAGGGAGTAGTCAGCTGGGGGTCAGGCACTTTTCCAGGTAACAAGAGATAGAACAAGAAGACGTAGCCTCAAGTTGCACTTGCTGAGGTTCATTTTTGTGAGCATCAGGAATAATTTCTTCTTGGAAAGAGTTGTTAAGATTGAAACAGACAGCTCAGGGAACTAGTGGAGTCACCATCCTTAGAGTTATTCAAGAAGTAATTGGATGTTGTACTATATTCTGTGGTCTAAGTAATGAGGTGGTGATTGTTAAGTGTTGGACTCGAGGTTGAGGTCTTTTGCAACATAAATTATTCTCTTACTACTCATAGTCTTCTTCCTGTTACTTTATTGTTTCTAAATTATGTTTCAGGTTTCTAATATGGCCTGTATATCATTATACTTTCACTTTCTGCCATCTTTTGGCCTGCTTTGTCATTCTTTGTCATTGTTAGCTTCATTTTTTGATGTTTTTATACCCATTGCTTGTACTCTGGAAGAATACATCCAGTGTATGTTTACTAGAAGAGCTGGGGATAGTGTCTATAAAAGAAAATTCTCTGCATTGTGGTAATTGATTTGAACTTCCTAGACGCTTTAGAAATACATTCTGTTGTCTTTCCTGATTTCTGGATGCCCCAAAGCTTGGGTGTTCATGTTGTTTTAAAATCAACTTTTAGACTTCTCTGTAGCAAAGTTAAGAGTACATGAGGTACGTAGAGATTATTTGCTTTCCATGCACATTACTGGGTGATTTACTCACTCAATTATCATCAGATTACTTCCCTTTAAGGTGCTGCCTCACAGTGTGAGACAGATGTGAACTAATAACATGGCGAGTTGCCTTTAGCAGTAGCTGTGTGAGATGAGATCATTCCGAATATACTATACCGCATGCCTAGACCTTAACCCAAATGTAAAAAGATTACCAGTCAGCAGTTGGATTGTCTCATACCTTTTCAAAGCCTAAGGAGAGGAGAGGCAATAGTATTCTGTGTTAGAGAATTTGGGTTGCAACTGGAATTTTTGAAAGTTCATCACCATTTTTCTCCAGTATGACACTAAGGGCTTACCATTCATGAATAAAATGGAGGAAGTGTTAAGACCTAGGAGATGTCCTCAAGCCTTGCTTGGCTCATATTTTCAATTTCATCTTTCTTTTCATCTTTCATCTGGCCACGTGAAATTGAAATATTCGACCACTGTGTACCTCTAGCCAAGGACTTTATAGCTGCTGCAGGAGTGCTGAGCTTATCTATTCAGCTTCCCTTCACGGCTATGTTTTCTAACACTTCAGATAATTAAGTATCATTTTCCCCTTAGTGTGTTAGTTATGCCAGTGGATACGTATAGCACGTTTTGTTATTGTGTAATGTACTGCTTCATTGGTCTTACATGCCATGGCATTCTCATACATGTTTAGTCTTTCAGGCTTTTGTTTCTGCATTTGCTGTCATCTTTAACAGCTCGGTTCCTACAGTTGCACAGCTTCATATATACTGTGAGCTGAGGTGGTTGGACAGTTAGTATAGAAATGCAGATTCCCATACTTTACTGTGTAATAAGAGCTCAAGGGTTTGAATTTGAGGTAATTTACAGCATATCACTGATTTTTAACAGGAAAGAAAGGGATGAAACTTAGTGATGTCTGCTCAGAAAAGTACATCTTTTGTAAAACTGTTGCAGGAGTTGTAAGGTTTCAGTAATCTAGTAATTTTTCTACCACAGTATTCCATTTGAGTTTGAAATATTTTCAGAACTTCAGCTAAACAATTCATTTATACCTGTCAGCTGAAAATACCATCTTCCTTTTCTTGTACTCTTCCGAAACAGGGAAATTTCAATGGAGTTAGCACCTGTTAAATACATTGTTCTTGGGGGCACACAGGGGGCAAGATTAACCTATGAATCTTAAGTTTTTACTAATGTAGTTTACTCCATTTCTTGGCATTGCCATCAGCAATCATTTTTTTTTATTTCATAAAGTTGTAGGGCACTCTTAGAGCATGATGGGTCTTTCAGAAAGAGTAATACTGTCCAAAATTGGGACCCGCTGTGCAGCTGAACTGATAGCAAATTCTAAACAGCTGTCTGGGGTATGTGTGTAGCAGTCATCAGATTGCAGTGACAAAACCACATTGTCATAAAAGATGCTTAAGTACATTATTATTTAATAAACTGTTGATTAGTTCTTGATTACCTTCATTTGTAAAAACGTACCTGAAAGTCCTAAAGCTATGCTTGAGGGCAATTTGTGTTGTAGAATTGTAGGTTCTGCTTTTGTGTATTCACAGTTTATACAGCCTTGTGTAAGGTAGAGACAGCAGATAAAAATGGAAGTCTGAATTTCAGAGATCAAATACGAGCAGCAGAACCACTAGCAGATAGCTAATCCTATCTTATGCCTTAGATATAGTCCCAAAATAAAAGCCATGTCTGAAGAAAGATGGGATATGCATACCAAAGTACTGCTTCCCACAGAAAAAATGCAGGTTATGCAACAGAACCTGGGAAATTCAGAAAGGGAAGTAGGACTGTGTAAAACAGTTTACAGTATGTAATTCTTTCAGGATTTTTTTTTTCATGCAGCACATGCCATGTTCTTAATGACTGTATAAATTTTGCACTGCATTTTCTAAAAAAAAAAAAAAAAAAAAAAAAAAAAAAAAAAAAAAAAAAAGAGCATTTGCTTATTTGGTAACTTGTCTTTTTTAGCCTTTGCTAAGGTTGGCTTTTAGTGATGTAGGAAATTGAGGAAGACAGTTAGATGGAATATGGATAAAAACAATGCTGTGCAGACTTCTTCCTACCTCACTTCAATCTTAGGTTTATTGTGTTTACTATAAATTTTGATGAGATAGTTCTGGAACCTGGTAATTTACCTCAACTTTTCATCAATCATGTAGAGCCTTAGACACATAAACCTCTACAGAAGTTCTGAGAACACAGCCAGTACTTGTTTACATTTAGTTTTGTACACTGAAAAATTATTCCATTTATTGGACTGCTGCGTGCTAGCATAGAGGACACTTGTGTCAATTATTCTGGCAACTCTCTGAGGCAGGAAAAATCCTGCTACAGCAGCTTTAACATTCTGCATATGTACTGCTGAAAGTCAAGCCAGTTGTATGTTTTCTCAAAGATGTGAAAAAAGGAAGGCTTTTGTTTTTCAGGACATGGTCAAGATTTGTTGCTAGGGTTTTTTTAGAAGAATGGCCTCATCAGCTGGCCTAAGGTTTTACAGAACAAAAAACTCCAACCCCACCCCAAGACCACACCAAAACCCCAACAATAGTATGGAGTATAGCCCCACCCCACTTCAGAATAGCCAGACTCCAAAGGACAGAGATATATCAAATCTTATTAAATATCTTGGCTAATTATCCTAAGTCATAAGTTATGTTTTTATTTCCTCTTACACTGCCATTGTCTGTGTATGAAACAGCAACTGGAGAGGTTCATACACATGAACTGTCTTAATCTTGAGGAAAAGACCTTTTTTTTTACATTAAAACTCAGAACTTTGTAATTGAAAAGATGTAAATGTTTATTGTTACTATCATACCAAAATGCAGTGAGAAAGCATTTGCACGTGAAATGTTGCTGGTAAAGCTTGCTTTTATAGCTGTGGTTACGCTGAAATCTCCAACAAATTTTAGTATTAAACAACAGAAATGGTAGAATTTCTTGAGGTGTGTCCCTTCCCTGTTGCCTGTACACTAATTCTTCCCACAGAGATGTGTTGGCTGGCTGGGTGGTAACAAATCATCTTTACTGGTTTTATGCTGATCTTTCTATCAGTGTCAATAATGACTTCTGTCTCTACATGTTTTATTTATTTTAATTTTATTTAGAGATTTATAACATAGTGTTTCTGGTATGGTGCCAGTCAGAACCTTTCTCCTCAGCAGTGTGTTTCACAGGCATTCTGCTCTCCAGGGACTTCTGTGCTCAAAATGTCTCTCAGACTCCTAAGTACAGGGTTTGATAGTGTGTTAGTGAGGATTAATTCAGCACATTGCTTCATCAGTTTTCTTGCTGAGTTTAGGAAAAGTTATTAGACAGTACCGATGAGCAGACTAGTCTCCTTTTTAACCTTAGAGGGGGAAATTGTTAAAAATGGATTGAAGGCTGTACCCTTTCTACCTTTGTCTGCCCGTGTCTTAGTGCCTGCACCTGATAACTAAGCTATACTCTGAACATAGTTTAATGTTACAGAAATTTGTCTTATGGATTTATTCCTTAGAAAATGCCTCTTTATCACCTGATTACCTGGAAAAAGCAGACCTCAAAAATGCTGGTAAGTAGTAGCTCATAGCTGGAGGAGGGTGTTTCTTTGAAGTGCCTGCCCCATACTGGAGATGCTTCAAGATGTTAATTTCTGAAAGAAAATTCGAGTAAGTTTTGATGGTCTGTCTTCATTAGGTGATGTAGCCCTAGGAAAACAAGGCTCAGTATTGGACTACCTGTTCATGGTGACTGAAGTCATGCTCAATTTATTAAAGAACTGGTTAAAAGAACCGTGGGCTGTTTATTAAGCTTAGGAGTCTCACTTCCTTACTTGATTTCTATATGGGAAATACATGTAGGAAAGTACAGAGTCAGTCTACACCCATAATCCTGTTCCTGCTGTTTATTTGGGAATGTGGATCAACAGTACCTTTGACTTGTGCTTTCTTTCAAAGGCGTTATTAGCACCTCCATAACCTGGCAGCTTCCATGAGGCTGGCTGCAGGCTTGGATCCTGTCACAGTTGATGTAAAGTGCATTGAAAATCATTACTTCACTCTTGTTGCTGACTGGAAGCAAAAGTCTTCCTCTGCTTCTGGTCAGTGTGCAGATCGCAGGCGTGCTCCTAGATGCTGGCAGCTTGTCATGACGTCAAGAGAGGTCCACTGCCAGCAGCTCATTACATACTCATTGCCTCAGTAATACACCTTCTGCCTGTCACTATAGCAACCTCCTGGAAAATTACCTCATCAGCCACTAAAATTCATTTTTATTAAAACTAATTACAGATATAATTAACTTTTGAAACTTGGTCTGTATTATAAATTTACTCAGAACCATGTATTTTCCCATTTTCTTTTCTTTCTATAATGCCTGGCTGAGTAGGTACTGTTTGGGTGATAGACCATATAGCTACAGTGTGACTCATCAAAACAAGATTTTTTAGTAGGTGGTGAAAATGAACGCTTGAGTACCGTGTAGCTGAGATCTAAATGTCTAGCACAATTGCTACTACCTGTACAACTGAATTTCTTGTGGTAATGCTGGTGGTTACTCACTGCTGCACTACCCCTTGGGATGGCTTCTAGGGTATTTTCAACATCCGTATTGTTATTGTGACTTTAAAATTTTAAGCTAATAAACTGAAAAAAAAAAAACTGGTGTGGGCAATTATTGGCTACTCTCCTTTTGTGGAAGATTGTAGCTATGTCAAGTTTTGTGGTTTGTTTTCAAAAGTACGTGTGTAGTCAGTTGTAGTATACATTGGAGAGAGTTAGGTGCATTGCTAAGGCTGATTGCAGTATTGGTTAATTCATTTCAAGTGGGGCATCTACCCTAGAACACACTATGCATATCTCTTAGATGTTTAAATTTTTTGTTTGTATGTAGGATTTGTCAGGATTTTTTCAGGAAGGCAGTATGGTTGTTGGTACTTCAGGGATGCATTAGCTAAGTGCTTTAGAGCCACAGAGTATCAGTTTATTAGTAAGCAGATATACACAAAAGCCCATCAGAATCTTAATTTTAATTTACTTCTCATCTGTCTGCATTCAAAAACCCAACACGCTTCACACAGCTGTGGCTTCACAAGTTCTCTTCTGATTGTAGATAAGCCAGTGGAGGAAGTAACTCCACCCTGCTTACCTGCTGGAGTTTATGGACTTGCCACTTCACAGGACATACCCAACTGTAATTGGAACAATTTCAGTAGTGTTTCTTCACTATTCCAAATAATTTTGATGGAAAGGCTTTATCAAGCTATTGCACAAGTGAAAGAGCTGGCAGCTGGGGATGGGCAAGGGGCAGCTAGGGTGGCCTGGAGGCAACGGAGTTGAAAGCAGAAGATGATTGGCATTAGCTAACACTTTTTATATTTTAATTTAAAGTGGCTATCTGATTAAGTACTTTAAAGTACTAGTTTAATGAGCTGCAGGGTGTTTAAAGCTTATGTGTGCAATGCTGCACTTCACTGCTGGTCAGGGAATTTCTTTAAATCCCAGCTTTCATGAGGGTAAAAAAAAGTTAAATAACCAGTTATTTTGGTACAAGGGAAGATTTGAAAGTATAAGTCTTCATTGTGCCAGTAAATAAACCATGGTAAGACAAATAGTAAATTTTCAATGTTACAGGAACAGTTAGAATAGTATGTGAAAAGGTGTGTGCTGCTTGTATGTCTTTTAATATTAATTGTATTCTAGTAGTGTTTTCTTCTAATGTAGTCAGCTGCATTCTCTTGCATATTTCCTCTCAGCATTTTCAAACAGTGACTCAACTCAACAACCAGTTGTTCAGAATAATCAGACTATTACCCCACCCCTCCTAATGCAATGCAAAAGTCCATTCTTGTGCTTCATAAAGAGAAAATGCCTTTGGTTTTGTATGTACCGTGAATGAAGAGATATCATGTTTTTTCAATTAATACACAAGTTATGATAATGTTTTGAGCTTATGTGTGTTGATTTGCTCTCACTGGTATTTTAGGAAGTTTGCACCTGCATGAAAAGAGACATTTTATTTGTTATATATCAAACGTCTTCAGACAATGATATAAAACAGTGCATAAAACGGAAAGACCCTGATGTTAATCCCAATGGTAGATGTTCTTACTTAAAGAAAATAGAGGGGTTTTTTTAATTCTTAGTTTCTTTTAGAGGTTATGTAAATTTTTTAAAGAGACTTGGAGCATTTTTTGTGATTTTAGAATATCTTGAAGGCAATTTTGTGTTGCAGTTGCTGGCAGAGCTTTCAGTTTGATTTTCAGAAACATGTTTAATCCCCCTGAAGCTGATAGCAGAACACGAAGTTACATATCTGTATGGTGTAACAGGAAGTGTAATTGTCTACAGAACTGTCAGTAGCAGAAAATACCTGTTCCTTTGCTTCAGAGCAACAGTGCAAATCTTGATGTAAATCTGAATTCTAGCATAAGTTTTTCAGCAGAGGTGTCTCTGTTAAAATATGAAGAAACGACAAAAAAAAAAAAAAACACAGAAAAAAAAGAACAAAACAAAACCAAGGGAAAAAAAAACACAAATCAAAATTAAAACTTTTTTTTTTTATATCTAGGAAGAATTTTATTGACAATTTGCTGTATGGTCACAGAATTAAAATAGCAATGATAAAAGACTTCAAGTTGTACAGCAGAGGCCTTGGATATTTCCATTTAAATAAATTGATGCAATAATACATTCATTTATTAAGTTTTAAGTTAGAAGATATTGTTAGCCTATAGATTCTAATTATGATTGTCATAAATATTTTCTTTTTAAGGGTTTTGATGCATCCTTCTGATTTTTTTTTTTTAATGTGAGATACTTCTACTGGTTTTGACACTAATTCCTTGATTCTGGGTTTGAATGTGTAATTCAGGACAGTTCTTAGAGAGCCCAGCACTCTTTAATCTGTTAAGTGAAGAAATCCAGGGAATTAAGTAAGACTCCGTAAGAGTACATGAGGACTCTTCTGTGGACTGTGTAGGCTCTGTAGGGGACTACAGGTGAAATGAGTGGAAAGGTAGTGACCTGAGTTTGTTTACTGAGTGGGCAGAATTTGAGCGTAAAGGATGAGGACAAGGGAAAGTTATGTATTTTTTAAGGATAAAGTAATGTTTCTGAAACTTCGGACGAAAAAAACCCCACAAAACCGTATCTGCTCATTTACTGACTTCCAGAAACACAAATGAGATGTAACAATTTAATAGAATTTTTTGGTTTATCACCTTTCTAAAATTAGCCAGTTGTGTATTACCAGATACCTTAGTAACGTGTCCACTGTGCAAAAATGCAATAACCAGGCTCACCTTGAAGACCACAGCTAAAACTTGCCAAAGGAATGCAGCATGACAATTGTGTAAATGGGCCACCTGCCAGTTTATTCAGTTAAAATTCTCTTGCTCTTATGAGTACCACTGTAGCATGTAATGACTGGCAATGCTTTTTTATGTCCTTCCAAAATTTCATCACAAAATAAAACTAATGCTTTTGTGGCTGGGCGGGAATAAGAATCTAGTTCAGGGTCTGTCACTTTCTTATGGTGATGGCTATGGATTTCTTTTTTTTTTCTTTTTTTTTTTTTTTTTCTTTCTTTTTTTCCTTTTTTTTTTTTTTCCTTTTCCACCAACAAATTGATGATGAGCTTGTTCCTGCTGTTTTTTGTGTTAAAAAAAACCCTGAGGGCCGATCCTGTGCTCAGACTCTAAAGCCTTTTTGTCACTGCCAGAAACCAATTAGCATTCTCAGAAAATATTTGCAGACTAGTACCTTCTGGCTTACCTGAGATAGTGTTCAAAACATCTTTTTCACATTGGTGTTTACTATTGAATTGATACTTTAATAAATAAGTAAACTTCCATCAATGAAGTCATAGTGAATGAAATTTTATGGTTTTGTAATTGAGCCAATAATAATTTGTCTCTTCACCAAAGCTAACAAATTCTTCTGTATTTTTACTGTAAGATAGAAATTAAACTTCTTTGTTTCTGTTATTGTTCACAATAACTTCTCACTATTTTATTAAAAAGTAATTCAGAACATCTAGAAGTCTGATTATTGATTGTGTGGATTTATTTAAAAAGAGTGCCTTTACTAATTACTACAGGGAAAATAAAATGTTCAGAAATTGGTGACACTTCATCATCATTGAATAAATTACAAGACCATTGCTGTCATCCCCTAGAATGAATGAGGGAGTCCCTACATCTGTTTATCTCTCAGTGGCCGACTGTAGGCTGTTTTTCTGCTGTGAACTAGCCAAATGTCAAGAACCTGGTTTCTTGTGGCAGTCTTTCTGCCACTTGTCCACTGTGGGGAGCCTGTACAATTCCTGGTGCATTGATTTCATGAGATGCCCAGCTCCTGGACACACACACATATGGGTACCTTCTTTTTTTGGAGGATGTTTTTTGTGACAGTTAATTAAAACCTTCAGTACACTGGTGCTGTATGGTTGAAACTCATCATTAACCAGAAGCAGAATAGTTCTATGTTGTAGTTACTGAAGCTTTGCAAGCAATTTTATGGCAGTTTTGGGTTATTTGCTAGCCAACTGGAGTGTTTTTCAAGTACTGCAGTTTTATCAATCCAATCAGAAGTTTCAGTGTGAATGCAGGACTTCAGGTGCCAGAGATCCCACTAATTAGTTTGTGCTGCCTTCTGGTAACAAGATCTGGAGAGTGTTCTAGTTGTCAGCGGTTGGTTTTCTGTTTTTAATTTAGTCTCAAAACAGTACTCTTTATCCTCCTGTCATTTTATAAATGGTAATGATGTATTACCAGTCAGTTATACCAGAGTGCTGTAGGTTGCTATCTACTTCTATAGCAGTCCATTGCTCTTTGGAAGGTTCATGTTAAGTTTATCCAGGTGTGTGTATGTAGGCACTATAGACTGAATATCAAAAAACGCATTACCTATTCAAAGCAATTTTATATTTTTCACACTTTGTATAATACTGTGTCTCTAAATTTCTTAGAATTATGTATCTGTAATTGACAACTTTGGTGAATTTACGTTTGAAAGCCAAGCAAAGTTGTATGGGAAAAAAACCATAATAATTACGCTGTCTTTCTTGTACAGTTAGCTTGAACCTATGTAAGTGGGGATGGCGTACATTTCTATATTTTGTCCCCTCTTTTCTGCCGATAATGCTTTTTTTGTTGTTTTTTCTTCTATTGTACTTCTCCCTACCTCACAGCCCATTTCCTTCCCAAGTTTTTCTTTCGCTTTTCCTCAGTGGGATGATGGTGTCACTGTCTAGCATTCCTGTTGTTTCTCCCTGTTTATAGCTATCTTAATGACTTGGACCGCATAGCAGATTCCACCTATCTGCCAACCCAGCAGGATGTGCTCAGAGTTCGAGTCCCAACAACAGGGATTATCGAATATCCATTCGACTTACAAAGTGTCATTTTCAGGTAGGAAAAAAAGTTTTAGCACACACTTGTTTTGTTTCTTTTGTTTCCTTTTTACATTAACAGTGCCAAGTAAGGATATTGGATTAAAGTACATAAAAAGCAATTATTCTGTTTCTAAAATTTGAGCTTGGTCAATTTATCTTCATGTAATTGTCCACAAATATTTAGAAGCACATGTTAAAGATGTCAGAAGGATCGAAGACAATTAGGTTTGTTATTTTTGAGAGTAGATTTTACTGATAGAAAATCTGCAATTTGTCTTTACAGTAATATATTGAAGTTTCGCTATGCATAATAATCTGAAAATACAACTGTATGTCCTTGACATGCATGTAAATTATGGAATAAAAGGTTACCATTTGTGTAGTTGATTTTTAGAGAGATATCACCCTATTTTAGTGCTAGTACAGTTGTTTAAAAAATAACTACGGAATTGTAATTACAAGTTAGACATCCGTGTTTACACAGGGGATGAAGTGGGAATGCACTGCAAGCAAACATCAGACTTAAAAGCAAACATGATTAACTCTCTGCTTACAACAGATTCCATTAAATATCAGTGGAAAAAAGTAGTTTTAAAAACCAAACAAAATAGTGTTTTTAACCAAATCCTTGAATTTTGTTGTGTTTGCGGTTGGGTGTTTATGCGTTAAGGTGTTCATGGAGTTGATGTGGTTGTTAATTTTGCAGGATGGTGGATGTAGGAGGCCAGCGATCAGAAAGAAGAAAATGGATACATTGCTTTGAAAATGTCACATCTATCATGTTCCTAGTAGCACTTAGTGAATATGATCAAGTGCTTGTGGAGTCAGATAATGAGGTAAGCAATTGTCAACAAAACCCATGAGTAAAAAAAAAAAAATAGTTTTATGTGTTCATTCCCAGGTGTTTTCCAAATGCATCTATAAGCAGTCATGCACAACTGGCACCCAAGGGAGTGAGGAGAACTTCAGGGGTCAAAGGAGAGGAAGGGTTCATTCTTCAAGTAGGGTTAAGCTGATCCATTCCATGAAGGGATTCAAAGTCTCTATTTTGTGTTGAAGAGGAATATAGTTGAATATAGAGCTGTGTTTGTTCAGTTACTGTTATGAGCAAAGGCACAATAACAGGTGGTGTAAATGATGACAAAATATAGAGATTTCCTAAGAAACAGACCTTAGGGTAGTAAACTCCATTCCTGTGACTTAAAACTCAAGCTGTATATTGTATTTTTATTTCAAAAAAACAAGAGAAATAAGCAAGTGGGTCGTCTGAGGGTTCAAAGCACTCTCCATTATTTTGAATGCAGTTTTGAATGAAGACTAAGGATAATTTTTTTATGTTGAGGGTATTTTGTCTCTCCTGAGGGCTCTTTTAAGTTACTCATCAAACTTTCATGAATTTTACTCACTAGCACTGTTCTGTGCAAATATTTCAGCACATACTTTAAAAAGTTAGATGAAACAATGAGAATATTTAACAATATCTTCTTCATGTCTGCATACAAGTTACACTGTTTAAGACAGCGGTTAATGTAAAGTAAAACAAGTGTCCCTGGACAATCACATTTTGTATGTTGAACTTTCCTTAGGATTAATTTTTTTTTAAAAGCCTTGGAGCTCTGGAAACTTTTACATTTGTAGTGTTTTCATAAAACAAAATTATTATTTTGTTAATCGTATAATTACCTGCGTCATTCAAAGTTGAATTTTCAGGAATTATGATGTGGTCTGCACCATCTTCATCTCCTGTAATTTTGGAAGACAGACACGTATAGTTAATAAAGAGAAATCTGTCAGGCTTGATTTGTTGTGAAGTCAAACTGGAAATGTCTGGTTCTGTCTTTTTCTGTTTGCATTATTCTTTTGTAGACACAGAGCCAACACAAAAATACTAAGCATTTTAATTATACAAATCAAAGCAAAATTTATTGGAAATTGCATAAAGAAAAATTAGTTACGATAATTTTCAAATACTATTCTAACTATCCAAAATAAGCTTCATGGAAGGCAAAACCTTCTTGTAGGTAGTTTTTACACCTTTCTATTGATCTATTTATATTTCTTTTTAACAACAGAGGAAAACTTCTGAACCTTTTTGACTTACAGTTTTACATATATTCATGACTTTAATTCAGACCAGGTTTTGTTTTCCAGTAATACATACGTAGCCGAGTAGACTTTGCAGCGCACTTAGGCCTGTGTTACTCTTAACTCTGGAAAGGATCCAGACACTCTTGGAGCTGAGCACCAATATAGGCAGCTTAAGTTTTGGCTTTCAGCAAACTTGTAGCCTGTCTGTCTAGATTTTGTTGGTATGTCAGGACACTGACTTACTCCCTTTTTTTTCTCTCCCCTATATCTCTAAACATTGCAATCCCAGAATTAATGGAAGGACGTGTTTATTTATTCCACATAAAGTAAAGCATAGTTTGTCTGAATGTGAGTGTGGCAGAAATACAGCTTTAAGTGAGTTTGTTGACACCTTCAAGAAGAAATTCAACCTGCAAAGATATTTTTCTTCATTGAGGTCTGACAACCTCAGGAGGGAAGACTGATTTAACATGAAGACTTTGGTAACCAGCCAAGAGATACTTTTCACACTTAGCTTTGAATTGTGGAGCAATATTGAAATTTTAGCATAGGGAGTGAAGGGGCTCGACTTTCTTAATGTGTATGCCATCGGTGTGATACTAGGATAGAATCTAATCATTCCTCGGTCTGTGTGTCTCATATTGAAATTTAAATGTCTGACTTGACAATTTACATTGTTCTGCTATTTCCTTTTTATTACTTTCATGGCCTGATTAAACTCTGATTTTTGTAAGGTGGCCTACTTTCTTTTTTCTAATTAGTGCACTGTATATTGCCTGAAGTCTCATTTCCTGTAGTACATTATTACAAAGGAAAGTGTGGTGTTTAATCGTTCGTGTCATCCTTTTTAGTTAATACAGTTTTTCATTTTTACATCCTTTTCAGAAGTAAATGGAAATCTTTAAAAAGTACTATTTTCTGTTTGGAGGGGGGGCAGTGGGGGGTTATGGTACTTACATGACCTTCCTCAGCAGGAAATAGACTCAATTTTTACTTCAAAATGTAGTGCCTAATGGATGGTTAGTTGTAAACCTGTGAGGATGAGGTTACTCTTAGTTGGGAATCTTTGTTAGTGCTGGATATATGTGAGGTGGAGCTGGGAACTGTTTCTGTTTTCATGCCCTTGAAGGAGTGAATTAAGAATTAAACTTAAGAATTAAAAGTTCTGAGGAGTATAACTCTTGTATAAGGGGACATACATAGAAAATAAGACAAGAGTTCAGACTGCCTGTTATTCAGAAACATGTGCAGGATGACTTCTAAATGGCACATCCATGAAATTGCACTCCCATGGCAACTATCTGAAAAGTTGGGAGCTTCAGTCCTGAGCATAAGTGTGCCTGGCTGTCCAACTGTATTTTAGCTATGATTTCTCTAACAGGCAATACTCAGACTCAAATGGCATCTCTTTTAAGGGTATGTCTAGATTGCACGTAACTTGATTTTGGTGCATAAATACAAAATGGCAAGAGTGAGTAAGGATGCTGTATTTTGCCAATCTTGCAAAAATTTCAGTTAATGTACAGTCATGAAATACTTCTCTTTTAACAAACACGAAGGAGAGCTAGCTAACTGTTCCAAATTCTGCCCTTAATAAAATAGAAAATCTGTCTAGGAAAATGAGGACAAAATTTGAACCAGAGGACATAATACACTAATTATATTAATAGTACTGTAAATTAAGTAAATATTCCATCAGTCTGATGTGATGTGACAAAGAGCAACATGTTATAAATTAAATTACTAGATATTGGACCTTTTCAGTTTTTCAGAAAACTCAGTAGGATTAGAGGTGAGATGAAAAATGAAGGAATCATCTCTTTTTTAAATAGATTAAAGATATATTATGTCTTGAGGATCATGCTCTGTCTCTGAATTATGCCAACAAATTTGGAGAAATTGGCAGTTTTATCAAATGGCACAGTTTAGAATTTTTTCTTATGTTTAAAGTAATTTTTTTAATACAAAGTATTTTACCTAGATTTTCAGGATATGCTGCATTTGAATATGTATTAGAGGTAGCTCCTTTCAACGTATCAAATCTCAGCATCTCCATGCAGTAATTAGAAAGAATGAGTTCCAGTTTCTGTAAGAGAACCACAGCCACTTGCAGTTATGGAAGAATTAGAGACATAACAGTGTATCTGTAAAATAAAGTTCCTTTAAAAAGTGGTTTTCATTATCTCTGCACAGGTAGTTAAGTACTTAGAAACAGCAAAACAGAGAGCAGTGTTTATTGAAGCTTGTACTTGTTAGTGCACTAAAAGTCTTAAGGTATGTAAGATTTCATATAGTTTGTATGGCTCTGTGGGGGTTATGTGTATGTTTTCTTTTTCTAGGGTTTTCAGAGCAATACCAGAAAAGACTGAACACAATTTCCTCAGTTCATCTAAATTAATTAACAGGCCAAGTGAAAATTAGAAATTTTCTTAACTATTGTAGAGTAAATTCTGTCTTTCTTGAGGTATTTTCAGAGGTTGCAAAGTAACAGAGGCATTGGACAGCAAGAAGTATGCATTGATAAAAGGTGATTTTTATATGTAAGTCATTATGAGTATTCTTAACTTTGCACAAAATATCTTGGGGAAATTGCCAGTTTAGATTACTCTTAATCATGGAATTTCTCTTAAAATAGGAGCACCTTCCCTTCCCTTTTATCATAAAACTGTCACTCAATTTTCATTAAAACTTTATAAAAAGTACCATCTGCTTATGATCCATGTATTTACAGATTTGACCCCAGATTACAGTTCTTGCGGAAAAGGATTGTAATGTATGAAGGAGGCATGAGTGGCTTAAGAATTCTGAGATTTTAAAATAATAGGAAAATTGATTTTTTTTCACTTAAAAAATCCTAGACACATTATCCTATAGGTCTTTTCTTACCTAAATCATTCTATGATTCTGTGCCTTCAAACTGTATCTAATACTGCCATTACTTCCCACCTGTTCTCCTTTCACACATATTTTCCAGGATCTGTCTCTCCTGAGAGCTTGGCAAATGCCGTATTGCTCAATGGACATAAAAAAAAAATAATTATGTCATAAATATAATTTCTTTTGTTCACTGGCTTTCACTTCCTTACAATGGTTTTTCTTCTTTAAGGACCTGCATCATCTAACCTGCTGTGGTAACCAAATTGAATCTTTTTTTACCAGTCTTGATCAGTCCCTTTTGAAATATTGTAACATAGGTTACAATATTTCAGTTGTGCATGAGATACAATTCTCTTCATTCTGAACTGAAGGAGTTCCTCAGGGACTTGTCTAAACCTGCTCCATTTGCTCTGCAATGTGACATACAGTGGTGTAGCAGCCAGATTTGTGAACACTGCTGCTTGCGCTGGTTGAGAATTCTGCTGCTGTAACTTAATGCTCTCTCATTCTGTGTTCAGCATCCCATTGTCTTACAGCTTTTTGTCCTGAGTTTACAGGCTTCTAAAGCAGAGGCTGTTATTTACAAAGTGCAGCTGTGATCCCCCATCAACTCTTCCAGGTTTCTGAAATGTATAGCAGGTTCATTTCCCAGTACCAGATGTTTACATGTCAGTAGCAGTAGAGAGGCATAATTTTGTAATTTGAGATGTGAACAAAACCAATAGGTCTGGAGGTGTCTTGAGCAACATTTCCAATAGCCATTTGCACATATCTTTCAGGGGGTCTCAGACAACCCAGAACATCTATATCTCTGGAACATGGTAGATGGAAGGAAGAAGGGACCATCTGACTGAGTCTCTTATGGAAGCAGCATGGAGCTAAATACTCCAGGAAGAAAGTTGCTCTTAAAAATGTTTTGTCCAAAACATTACCAACAGGGGATCATTAAAGTGATATACTGGTCTGTAAATGCAGTGGCCATTAGTAAAACTGTTTTTGACTTGGTGGTCCCATATCACGAGGGCTGAAAGTAGAATTGTTTGTTTAGAGAGGTAGGATCTCCATCCTTAAGAGAGGTGTTCAAAGCTTGACTGAACACAGCCGTGAGTAAAATGATACGATGACAAAGTTTTTCATGCTGGGAGCAAGGAGTTGTACCTGGTGACTTCCATGTAAAGATCCACTCCAGTGTAATTTCTTCTTTGATTCTAGAAAAACATGGTTTGACATGTGAAAGGAGTGTTTTTTCCTTTGTTTCCTTGGGGAACATCTCTGTAGTCATATCCAGGTTTTTCCACAGCTTCTTTAATACCCCTGAAGAACCCTACTTTATTTGACAGTGGATATCTGCATTAATGCAGTTACCTTCATAATACTTTACACTGAAGAGCTGCCTTGCACTTTTGTCAGATGAAGGCAGAACAGGATATTAAGAAAATCAGGGCTTCAGTATCAGCCACAACTACAAATTGAAACTGAACAGACTTTGTAGAGTGGTTTTCTGCAATGTTTTTTGCTTCAAGTACCTGAATAAAGGCATGTTCTTTTGATTGATGGAAAATTTTGGTTTTTAGACTGCCCCATGGAAAAAGGATCAATGTTGCTTGGTTTGGTAAAAAATACTCTGGTTAAAATCTTAATTTACTGAAATAATTACATGAAACTCAGGATAGGTATTTTTACTGCTAGCTTATTTGTATTTATACAGGTATGGAGATGCAGGCACACATGCTTACATTTTGAATCCAAACATAGCAAAGCAGTTGAGCCTAGATGGAACTTGTGTAGTGCTCATTTGTGTAATACGTTAACAGGTGACAAATTGGTACAGTGTTCCAGTCACACTGGTTTGATGTGGGCAAAAATAAGAAATGGCATGAGGCTGCACAGTTCAGAGTATGTTTACCCTTCAAAGAGGCAGTTATCTGAACAACGTTTTTCATTTTTTCATCTGAAACTCTCATGCTCTTCTTGTCTGAGCATGCTTCCACCTCTTTTCCAGCACTACGTTCCTTATTCACAGGCTAGTTGTACATGGCTTAGCATGAAGGCTGAAAGAAAACAATTCTGAGATCAGAGGACTTATTTCTACATCATAAATAAATGTAATGCTTCAGTTGGCTGGGTTTTTTTTCATCAACAGCCAACAATCCAGAACAATTGAGCATATGGCAGAGGCATAATACAACTAAATGGCTCAAACGGTCTTCATACTTATTTATTTAAATATTTTTTCCCATGGGAAATCAAATCTCGAGAACTGATTGTTTATTTGGAAACTTGAGAAAGTAGCACATGAACTACCTGCGCCAAACTCATTGCTGGATATAGTGTGTCTTTTCATACCTGCCCACACAAATGCATATTTATTTTTGGCCTGTGGACAAAGAACCTTTTGAATGTAAATTATCAGTGCTGGAGAAGATTTGCATTAGGAAGAGTCAGAGCCTTTCTCTTTTGTTGAATTGGGTGGTTCATAATGGAAATGGGGGATTGGATGATCATGAACCAGCACAGAGGGGCTGCTAGAAATGCTGCTTGTAACTGTTGCTACTGGCAAAGATGTCACTGCTGCGTTTCCCCTCCCCAATAACCGCTGTCAGAACTCTCCAGAAAAGAGGTTTTTTCAGGGACAACTTGATTTTAAAATATTTTCACTAATTTTTCTCAAATGTAGGTATTAAAAAAAAATTAGCCAATTCCTGCATTCGTGTTTTATCTTGAAAAATAATTTAAGAGCCATTTTTCCATTTGAAAAATACTTGACAGCAGTACTTGAACCATGTTTTATGACTATCCTATAGACCAGTTTTGTTTTGGACAGTATTTTTGTTTTTTGATGGTTGTTGAACATGTTGATTTGATGCATTTCAGCTGTCACTTGCTTCATCTGTGTCTCTGCTGGATACATAAAATTGCCATGTATTTTCAAGAGCAGCGTTAGAAATTTAGTTTGTTGGAGAGTTGAGAGTTCTTCTTCCAGGTGATTTTAAAATACAATTCTTACCTGCAGAGATGTCTTCCCAATCCTCTACTGGAAGCTGGTTTTTTCAGGCTAGTTGATAGAAAGATTTGAGATAGTGAACAAAATAAAGGAATTATTCCTGAGCTCTGTTTGAAATGGCCTCTGACTGCATTTGTGTTACAAAATATGTATACAACCATTGCAGGTTTTATTTAGATGACTAGCTACAGCACTGTAGCTACAAGATTATACTTCATACTGGTGGCAAAAACATGAAGCACTTCCAATTTTGATACTATATTGACTTTTCTACATAGTGGAGGACTCTGCACTTACCTCCCACTTCCTCATTTCCTCTACTGTTTCCCGGCTTTTGCATAGTACCTCCATTAAATTTTTAGCCAAGAAATACTCTGTAGGTCTTTCTGTACAGCTTGACATTGCTTCTATGAAAATAGTTGCTGGAAGTCTTAGTTGGATAGTGGAGACATTCCAAGTCAATATAGAGTTGTACATAAAAAACATTCATAATGAAAGGTTTTGTCAGCCAAAATAATAGAGTCCATTACAGTTACACTAACCTTCTGAAATATTAGCCTCTGCTTTTTCTGAAGCTCCCTTGCATCAGTATCTCATTTTCTATGGTTTCCATCTCTGAATGCCCTCTGATTCAAATAAGCATTTTTGCCAGCATACACTGGTGACATACGTAGAACAAGTTGTTCACTAAGTGTGCTTAAAAGTGTTTGTTTACCTCCTTGCCACCTCTTTTACTGCATTCCAGTAAAATGTAGTTCCTCAGAATCTGTGAAATCCTAATTTTTTTTTTTTTTAACAGACACTGCTTAAATTGTTAACTTTTTTTTTAAGAGAAAAGTAATTACTACATGTTTCATTCACTATGTGAGTTACAGTATGCCCACTAGATGCCACTCTAGAAAATCATTAGGACAGTAATGGGTGAAACTCCACTAGTGCTTCTCTGTTGTTTCAGATTATTATTTTACTAAGTGTTTTCTGTCAAAGCACTGCTTGTTAGCTGTGAAATGCTGCTTTCCCTTCACTGAGTACCAGCTGATACAGCTCTTAAATGCTATTTTAGCACTCTTGCAGATATTCGTCAGGATCTGACAATTGAGTGCTTAAAAACTATCCCAATTTTGTTATTTCTATAATTGCAGGAGTAATTGCATTTTTTCGGACAAACGGACAGTAAAGAGAATTTCAGTATTTACATCCAAACTAGAAACACATCTCTTTAATAGGAAAATTGAAAAAGCACATATAAAAATAAAATTGGAAGGAAGTATACTCCTTTTTAATCCATTAAAACTTAAGGAAGAGTAAGTTTGCATGTGGGTAAGAATGTAGGAAAACATGGTTTATGCATCTGATTGTATTTGTGTTAATGTTTAACAGTTACAGAAAAACTTTCCTACATAAAATCTTTTATATAAGAGGTACATGATAGAAAGAAATTCCATTTTATTTTTGTTCCTAAAAACTTGTTTGTAGTCATAAAACTGGACAGTCATATGATTCATTAGTAAGTACAGTGACTTTTCTTTATATTTATTGAAATATTAGGATAAATTTGTCCAAGATTATGTAACCTGTTTACAGTTAACAAATTCACTATTGGAGTATGTCTGCTATATTTCTTTCTCTGTTTCAAAATTTAATTCTACATTGGACTGGCAACTCTGTCAGGGTATATGGAAGATGGAAAATTTTACACTGGCATCTGTATATTCTGACAAGAAAAATGGAGGAACAGCTGGTGATACCAATATGTTTTCATGCAACTTGGGATTGACTGCAGACAAAAGCTGAGCAGGGAAGTTGGCCCAGGCCAGCAGATCTTTAGGGATGGTGAAAAAAGTAATTCTGCTGCTCATTTTCCATATGCCAAGCCAGAGAGGCAATGATGAGCTATTGCTGCTGTTGAACAGGGATTGCTGTTGAAGGTTGGCTTCACTGCTGACATTGGCTGTCAGCTACTGAGAAAGCCTTGAGCCAGATCCAGCTGCACATTTCTATACGTGACTTATTCAGTTTTCTATCTGCAGCATTTTTTTGTTGAAGCTGAAATAAGATTTTTCTGGAAACAGTGGTGTGGGATATATCTTCCTATTGCATCTGACAGAAGGTCAGATTCCCAGTGCTAGAGTCTTCCTATACACTTTGTCATCCTATTCATATTTCCAGTAAAAATACTGTAACATGAAACTGTCTTTTACACGAGAAATAGTGCATCCTGTTAAAGGTTTTTTTCAGAACAGTAGTTCAACCATATCATCTTGTGATTAATTAAACTGATCAAAAATATTATGGCACATATATTTAATAAAGCAAAAGAGTGAGCATGCGAAGGAGTGAGCTATCATTAGAAAGAGAAAACCAGTTTAAGACAAATTTTAGAGGATAATAAACAGTATTGTTGGAGGAAGTTAACTCTGGCATAAAAATTGTTTTTATCTGTGTGACATCCATAAAAGTTGAATTGCCCTTCAGTAAACAGAGATGAAGGACAGCAGAAAGTTAAGCAGGGACTGGTAAGTCAAAAATGAATCACTTCATATTTTCTTCTTAATCAATCAACCATAGTAAAATAAAATGAAACCATTATAGCATTTTAATTGGTTATGGCAAACTGAGGACCTGTATTTCCTTATACAGGCAGATAAAATTTACTTTAAAATCTCTAGGCTGTCTTTCAATTCCTACAAAACATCTGTAGACTACACATCTAAATGACAACATATCAAAATGTCAGTTCACCGTTCTTAACACAATTTGTTTTGAATTCCCTTTGAAATAATTTGCAAAGGGGTTTATAAATACAATTTCATGGTCACCTGAATGTGTTGTGAAAAGCATGAAGGGCCCAGAGCCAATGTCCTGTGAAGACAGTGTGAGAGATCTGAACTTGTTTAGTCTAGTGAAGAAGACATTAACACTTGCCAACAAGTATTTCTGGCGTCGCAGGTTTGCCATGGAGATGAACTTTTTGAGGTGAACCATAAAACAGATACAACTATACTATGTAGTTCCCATAGTTGCCTTTTCTTAAGGTCTTGTTAAGAGAAGAAATCTGTACAGAATGTTGAGAAGAAAATACCGTCTTACTAACATTTAGTCTAAGGAGTTACGTTCATGCTCCTCTGCATTGACATTAGTGTTTCTTTCCTTTCAGAGTGAAATCCTGGCAGTGTTGAATTCAATGAGTCATGAGATCTGACTGCATGAAAGAAAATGTTTTATTACTCTGCATTAGTTTCTCAGTATATAAATTCAGCTGTTTCTTTTCATGCACCACAGCAATATGCAGTGAAGTTTAACAGACTAAATCAAATACAAAATTGAATTAGTTTACTATTTTTTCCCTTTTTTCTTGTTTTATATTTGTTTCTTTTTAAAGTTCCGATTCATGTTGGCCTCTCTAAAATGCAAATTCATGGAAGTAAATATACACTTACTGCAAAACTCGTGAGTTATCTGACAGATTGTTGAATGGCTCAGCAACAGCAGAATCTGCAGGATTCCTGTTCTTGTCACACTCTGGAGCACCATTTGGTTGTGAAACAGTCTTTTTCAGGAGGCTGCAGCTTTAAATAATCATAATCATAATCATAATAATAGTAAGTTAGTTCCTGTGTTTCAAACCATGTTTGCTCTGGCTCTGTATTAACCACGTCAAGTCAGCCTAACAGTTCAGAACTAATCAAATTGTAACATCATTCTAAAATGACAAGAGTGTTACCAGTAGAAATAGCTAGGCTTTGCTGGTATTTCAGCTGTAATGCGAAGTGGTTTCAGGAGCAGCTAAGGAGTTAAAGGCTAATCCAATGACATTGTTACCAAAAATCAGTAAAAATAAAACTCCTTAGCCCCAGTGTAGCATTAAGAAGCAGGCATTCTTTATTCAGCCAGATGCACAAGGAGGTAGCTCCTCTAAATACTGTGCATGCTGACTACAGGACGTTTTCTGTTTAGATACTGTATTTTACGTACATATTCATTGATTGACCCAGAATAAACATGCATACAATAATAATTTCCCCAAAATACTTCACATGTAGTCCCTCACTTCTGCACATGCATTCTTTTCTCCTGGCAGTCTCTTTGGTGGTACCTGGTGGTCAGCGACCCCAAAGTCATACCTGACTGCTTGGTGAACTGGTAAAAGGTAGCATAACTGGGCTGGCTGGTTGCTATCCAGTTTTTCTTCCTACAGAGTAAGTGTTGTGTTATTCCATAGGCTAGTGGGTTCTGAACAATAAGCACTGTATTAGTCCACCAGGTGCAAACAATTTTTCATGTGGCAGCAATGCTGGAAACAATTTACAATTTTTTAAACATCTATGTCATAAACCTTTGGTGTAGACAAAATATTCTCAGGTTTTAAATTTGCTTGGGATTATTTTAAGTTTTCTAAGAATTGTTGAACTCTGTATTCAAAATTTGGGAAAGGCATGTAAAATAAATAATGTTCTTAAACCTTAAATTGGTTGTCTTGTGGTGTTGCATGTATGTCTACCATGAATTTCAGTGACCACCAGTGTGTTGGGTGGTTTTAACTGTGCGTATTCAGACTTCACAAATGTACCTGTTACAGCTTTCATGACTGGTGTTTAAAAAAACACTTATGCTTAACTAGCTGAATTTGCAAAGGGAAAATGCCTGGATACTTAATTTACTGCTTTCTTATTATTTTTAATTTAATTAATTGGATCTTATATATTGGTAAGAAAGTCCAAAAAGGGAATTGGATCCTTTTGCCAAGTGGAGTGAAAATGCACGGATTTATTTAAAAAAAAAAAATTAAAAAAAAAACCAAAATCTTATGACCACCAACATTCTGCTTTCTTTTTTATTCCAGAATCGAATGGAAGAAAGCAAAGCACTCTTTAGGACAATTATCACATATCCATGGTTCCAGAACTCTTCAGTTATTCTGTTCTTAAATAAAAAAGATCTACTAGAGGAGAAAATTATGTACTCCCATCTAGTTGATTATTTTCCGGAGTATGATGGTAAGTATAATGACATCAGAGCTCATGCTCTGTTTACACTGTAGTACTGGCAAATTGTGCTAGCTTTGTCCAAATGCTAGACAGCTAGATCCTTTGGTGTATTCTTTAAAAAAATACTAAAAAAATTGTAAAATGTGATTGAACTTTTGTGGAATTTTTTAGACAGCTAAGATTTTGTTTTATACTGTAATGACTTGTGGGTAGGAGGGCAGAAACTTTACTGGGAAATTGTTGACTTTTAGATGAGTATATATTAGTAGTGAACCACATTCTGTCATTTTTTCTAAGTTAAGGTGAGGGTTTAAATTGAAATACAGGAGTTAAAAATAAATAGAAACACATTCCTCAATTGTACATATACTCATCTATATTTTTGGTTTTGAGGTTAGCTTTATATAAGATTGAATACCTAAGGGGAAGTGTCATAAGCTCTCTGTAATGCTTAGAGAAACAAGCAACCATCCCATGCACCCTTTTATTGTACCTTTTTAAATCATGGTTTAATTTTACCTTTATTATGTGAAGTTAATGTGTTTGTCCATAAAAAACGTTGTGAGCTGTGTAAGTGTTTCTATTAAAGCTGTACTTTCAGGAACTTCTCATGAGGGGAAAAGCAAAGCATTTTGAGATAACTGAGTGGAGGAGGCCTTGGTAACAGAGAAAAGTGAAACTCATATAATAAGAGCTCTAAAGAACTAAATGTTCCTATGTTTTAAAAAGAAAATCGATTTTGTCCCAACAGGAAGGAATAGCTGATTGGGAAGCTGAGAAAAAGATTAAAACTCGTGTTCAAATATGGAAAGTAATAATGGGAAAAATGTACTTTTTGTTTTCTGTTAAAGAGGAATAGAACAGTAAAAAGCCTGCAGGATCAGATCATATTTATGAGTCAGTGTAAATTTAGTTTCATAATAATGTACAGAACAGAACTGGCTGTTGAATAAAATATGCTTGTTCTTTTAAATTTACTGTATGTAACAAGGTCCCTAGACAACATCCCGAAGGTGACTAGACCCTGCAGTCTGCTCCATTACCTTCTCTCAAATGTTGACAAAGCCTGTGTAAAACGCTTGTCCAGGAAAAAAAAAAATAATAATTCAAACACTTAGTTTGTAGAAACTTTGTTTTTCTTGTCCTTTGCCATTGGTGAGGGGGGAAAAATATGAAGACCTGCAAGTCTTTGAGAATCTTTTGTTTCCTAATTCTGCAGATCTTTCAGGAGCTCACTCCAGAGACAAAGTTACAGTTTGATTTGATTACTTGTGGTGGCAGGATGGGGTCTGTGGCTTGCAGAGGTCATCATGTGGTCCCCTCTTCTGTACCAGTGCACTGGGGATGTGGGAAGTGGGAGATCTGAGGAAATCAGATCAGAAATAGGTATTTTTCAGCTGGATTGCTTCTCTCACCTTCAGAATGGAGAAAGTAGCCTAGGGATGAGAACTGCTGGCCAGGGTGGTAAATTGGACAGATTAAATTAAGGAGTTCTGCTGCACAGTGCATTAGTAAGAACTTTGAAAGGGAGGCCAAGCCATGCTCTGGGGTCAGTGTATTGCATGAAGACACACGCTTTGCACGCTAGTACTAGACATTTGATTCACTGGCTGGGAGAGGGAGAGAGGGCAAACACAAAAAGAGGCTATAGTTGGGAGGAAAAGAAGAGAAAAGTATTAATTTAGCACTTAGATAGATCTTCATGGTATCATATAGAGCCAGATGTTGAAAACTGCTGATTATGGAGAGCAGCAGGCAAGAAAGCTACTAACTAATATGGTTGTTCTTCTCTAAGTCTCTTATTTAGACCAGAACCACTTTGCCATTTAAATTTAACATTAATTCGTTCAATATTTTTAAGTTCCTGAGGTCATAAGCTTGCTTTTCTATGCTTGAACCTCAGTCAGATAGAAGTTTAAATAACATAAAAATAGGGGTGTGCAAATTTGGGTATACCTCTGAATAGACCAATGGATTTTGAGAAAACGCTGTGTGTAGCTACTGTCAAACTGTTAAACAAAATTCTAGGGAATCATTTTAAAAAAGAAGTAATTTATTTTGAGGAAATTTTTGTCTTTGGAAGCCTAAGAATTTTCTTCACAAATACTCACATTTACAAACGTGAGTATTTGTGCAGAAATGCATTTACAAATATTTGCTATTTTGAGACTTAATATTGCTGTTCTTTATCTATAGAGTCTGGTGACCCAGTTAAAGGCTAGACCCAGTTGTGTTTTAGGAGCTGTAGAAGTGTTGGACAGTCCTCTGTGTTGCCTCAGAGAGCTTATTACCTGTTTACATCCCTAAATCTCAGAAAATGTATCATCCATATATGTGTGCGCATATATATACATCTGTTTGCGTGCGTACACCCGTATGTTGCCAAACCTTACTCCCCCTCCACACAAATTTACAGCACACCAGAAGGTATGTGCTTTCTCTTCTATACAGTCCCTTCCTAAATTATACAGTTACACAATTTGGTATTTTAAGCTTGAAGTATCAAAAACAAGGTCTGTTACCAGTTGTTGAAATCTGTGCACGCATCCTGGGCACCAAACTAGTGATTTTATAATTACTGAAGGACAGAGCTACACACAACAGCTGGGTGCTGGTATTTATGTTGCTGTGTAACAACAGGACTAAGGAAAAGAATAGGAGGAGGCAGCAGCACAGAAATTGTCTGTTCTGTAGATACCCACATTTCAGAAGCAGGAGAGCAAGGGGGCAATGACTTTTGGTGGCAGCCCTAGAATAGTGGAACTGGATTCACTAGCATGTGTCTTGCTTCTGCACTGCTTTTTTTCATGTGAACATGAATGAATCCTTACTGTTCCAGGCTGGAAGTGATTACCTCCTGTGATCTTTTAAGCTGAAAATGTAATTTGGTTAGATTGACTCTTTCCTTCTGAGAGTTACAATTTTAATTTAGATCTGATAGGATCATTTGCATACATAATTTAGATACCAACTGATTGGTTAGAACATGAGCCTTTTGTAGGCAACAGTTTCAGCTGGAGAGCAGCTGTGAATTTTATTATCACTTAAAGTAAATTAAGTTGTATTGATGACAGTGTCAGTCCCAGTTCAGGATATAATTTCACTATGCTTCCTACTGAAATCCATATAAAACTAGTGAATCTTGCAATGCTAAAATAACTGAAGTATAATATAAATACAGTAGGTTTAGACTGAACATTCATCATGTCTACTGACTTTCTAAAGATTTAATAGCTAATCCTTTTATTTTCATTCTGTGCATTTATAAGTCACCTGGTTTAAAAACAGGTGATTTATCCTGGTGAAGAAAGAAGATAGCAGCGTAAGAGCAGCTCTGATTTGGTGGACTTCTGAAATTTCCTTCCATCTTTATTTTTAATAGTTCCTACCACAAAGAATGCAACCAGTATATGATACTGTTGATTAGTAGAAGGTTCCCCATCTTCTCTTCTGTAGGGATCTCAGACTAAGGCTTCCTTATTTTCTTTCAAAGAAGTGCAGATAGGAATTTGACTTTAAGAAAGCTGAATTTCTTTTCTTACAGGACCACAGCGGGATGCACAGGCGGCACGAGAATTCATCCTGAAGATGTTCGTAGACCTGAATCCAGACAGTGACAAAATTATCTACTCTCACTTCACATGTGCTACAGACACGGAGAACATCCGTTTTGTCTTTGCTGCTGTCAAGGACACAATCCTACAGTTAAACCTGAAGGAGTACAACCTGGTCTAACTGTACCTGGGGGGTCCTCCAAAACCAACTTTCCATGATTGAAGATACACAAGAGGGACTGTATTATAATCTGTGAAAACAATTTGCATAATACTAATTTATTGCCGGCCTGGACTCTGTGAATGTCCGCAGAGTTTGTAGTTAATATTATGATTTTATTTAAAGTATATGGAGGAAAAACAAAAAATGCTGAAGTACATTCGCAGCACGTTTCCTCATTTTTTAGGCAAAACCTTGTGACTCAATGTGTTTCAAATTCTCAGTCGTACATTTACAAAGGATGGCAGTTTTTTGCTATTGAAGCAAAATCGAGCTGGTTTCCTCTTTTCCCTAACCCTTTCTCTCTGCCTCCTTTCCTACTCCTGTTATCTTTTAATAGGTACAAAGGCCTTTTCTTTTCCCCCAGTTGCATTCCTGGGTGAAATTTTTTCTGATGAGTGATTTGGTTAGGAAAACACTATCATCACAGTTCAAGTCATCAGTCATTCTGATTTTATAGTATGTACTTTCTTTGAAGGATCAAAAAGTATTAATACTGTGATTTTTAAATTCTTTACTTTGGTGTCTTCATTCTGTCTTCACTTCTGAGACTAGAATATTGGGATTTTAAAACAGAATTACAGTTGTCTAAGGATAATAAATTTAACCATAGTTTTACAGTTAAGAAAGGTGCACAGAAGATGGTAATTAAGACACAATCTGGGATGTACATGGAATATGTTAAAACCTCTTTTTAATTGCTGTGTGCCATTTTTTTCCTCTCTTCTTTTGTTCACAAATGCCAAATAGAAAAGTCATAGACACTATGTTTTCCCCAGTGGCTACAGCCTGAAACCGTGTTTTTCTCAGTTGTGTGGGGTGTTTTTTCTTAAGTTTGAGCTTTTTAAGTGTTCTTTTTCCACGTTAGAAAAACTATTTTTACTATACAAAACTCATGTTGCCAAATCTGGCTTTTTATAAAACCAATGCACTTGAAATGTAAGATGCTGATTGAAATGCCAAATGGATGGGTGGGGAACTGATCTGATCGAATCAACTGTCAAGTGATTAACACACATATTTTCAGCTCATATGTTCCCTTTTTTAGAAAGTATACCATTTTCTAATACCAAAACCAATAAGTAAGTGAATACATTATGAGGTTTACCATGCACCCGCATGTAGTCTGGTAATTTAAAGACAGTTTAGATCTCACATTTTGTCAGTTATGACATGAGATTGTTTTCCATAATAATGTCAAGGCACCTTCAGTTGTATTTCAAGAAGTTATTGATGAGAGATCATGTTCAGGAACCTTTTATGATGAGGTTGATTGTTAATTGATTCACAGGCATTTGATAGGCTTTCATGCAAGATAGCCTCTCACAATGTTCTTTAGAAGAGATTTATAAATGTAAATGAAGCAGTGAGAAAATCATTCTTGAAATTTAAATGTGCAATTTTTAACAACAGAAGTGCAGCACACATTGATGAGCCTTTTTACTGTAGCTTAGGTTGAAAGGTGTTTTTTGACCAGGTGTATGATTGGTAGCAAGAAAACTCTAAAGTTTAGACATGCAATTGGATTGATTATCTGTCAGGCCAGCTGGCACTAGAGTGCACTTAACAAAAAAACAGCTGCTACATAGCAGTGGATGGGAGGTGGGAAAAATGGCTTGTTAGTTGATTACCAAAGTTAACAATAAATACTAATGAGATGTTTTTCATCCTTAACCCTCCCAAATCCAAAGGAACAATAATAAGAACAGTTGCTGGGTTTTGCTCCCTCTTAGAACACCTTGTAATTTAAAACTGGTTGTAGGTATAGTGCAATTATGAATGCTATAATCATTGTACATACATATATATACATATATATATACACATATATATATATATATATATGGCAGCATCCATATTGGCTTTGTAATCATTAATTTTTGGCAAATTGAATGTGCTGTATTGATATGTATCTATGTAATTGTATTGTATGTCTTATAGCTAATTCACATTTTAAATAATGTTATTTTATTTACTTTTTTAAGAGAGAAGAATGTAAATTTTGTCAGTTTATTTCTGACTAGGGACTTGTTGTTGTTTTTATTTACAAAACAAAATACTATAGTACAGAGCGGTACTAGCATCGTGCTGTATAAAATCATTTGCACATTCCTGACTAGAAGTAAGTTGGAGACACCAAGACACAGAGGATTCACATTCAAAACAATGCTCAAATCTTGTCAAGGCTTTATACAGCTGTTGAAAACAATCGCATTAGAAGAACTTATGCCATTATATGTCATATTGGAACATAAGCTTTAAATATAAATTTAATTATTTATTTGACTGATTCGCATTAGGTTACTTTCACTTTTCTAATAGCTTTATTGGAAAAGTAAATTTCAGAGATATTTCAAACTGTTGTACATAAGTACTGATACATATATACTGTTGCCCTAAAAATACCATGATAAAATGAAAAACATCAGATCAGTCTTTCAGAAACTGTGGAAACCTTAGGTATAAAAACAACAACCAAAAAGTCACCATTCTTAACAATTTTAAGGAGTTAAAGTGTTTTATTTAATGAAGCTAAAGCAGGTAGATCAAGATTATTAAAAAAGACACTGACATTCTGAATAGGGGATCCGAGCAGTGACTCTTTCTTACATACAGCTTAACAGAATTGCTCCTGGTTATGCTATAAATGCAGCAGAGCTTCTTTTTTCACAGTTCCGCTGTTAATTATATCCCTTTTTTTAATCTGGGAATACATTGCCTACACTGGATTCAGTGCTATAAATGGAACTGTAGCCAAAAAATGAAGAAAAAAAAGGAAAAAGAAAAAGGAAAAAAAAAAAAAGGGGGGGGGGGGGGGGAAGGAAGGAAAAAAAAAAGAAAACCACAACCAAACAAAAAGCCACACCAGACAGTGGTGTCTAACAAAAGTTTGGGGTTTTTTAATTTGTGGGGATTTTTTTCCTACAGGATATTGGGTGGGGGAGAAGGAAAAGGGGTTCCAAGCTTTGTATAAAAACAAAACAAAAGTTTACTCGTGCTTTATAGTTATATTGTGATTGCAAAAGTTTTCAAGAGTGTGTGCCACTGGGTTATTTTCTGGTATTTTTTAGGTAAGTTGAACCTGTGGCAATGTTTAGATCATTTGAGCATGTTCTGGGAAAAAAAAAAAATATTCAGCATGCTAAGGCAAGCTTTACATGACTCACCTAACACAGCATTGCAATATGACAGTTTACAAAACATTTTCTTTTTAAATAACACAGCTGTTCCCACTTGTATATTCCACTGCGGTGGTGGTGTTGCTGTTGTTTTAATTGGTGGTTTCTACTATGCCTTATAGTGCTTAAGTCCAGAAGTTTGTGCCTCGAATATGAAGCTGAAGGCAAAAACATCAAGACAGAGACCCTTTTAACTTTGCCAAAATGATGTGTTTTCTTTGAATGTTATAAATGGGGGAGGAGGGAAGGAAAATGTTTTGGGAACCTGTGTATTCTAAATGTTCACTAGCACAAGAAAGCTGTAATACATGTTTTACAGAAACCTGGAACTTGCCTTTTCACAAATTAACTGGCGCTGTCCTTACGGATGTAGGATGATGCAGCTATAAGGGCAGTTTACTTTTTATAATTCAGTCTCTTTTGATTGTAAAGGTGTATGAACTGTACTTTTTAATCATACTGCCACATGATTGTGAATTGCTTTTTAAAGTTTGAAAATAGAGAAGAGACTTTCAATGCTGGATAACAGTCAGAATTGACTGCATGATTTGCAAAAACTCTATATGGGGGAAAAGGGCTGCATATAGATATTGCTAGACTCCCAGACTTTAGTTGTAAGGTGCAGAAGATTTTCAGATTACTCAGCCTCATGACCCTTTACTTGTTAAACATTTTTCACAAAAGAATGAAATATTAGCAGAAAACAAAGACATGTTAACCCATATGAAAAAAAAAATAAAATTTAGACATTTAATTTATTACATGTGCTGCTATTCTTGGAGCTCTGTGCATAGTTATCCTGCAGACTATTACATCAGTGAACTAATGAAGTGTTCACAGCATATTAACAAGGCCTACACATGACCTACCTCTAGTTAAGAGATCAGTAAAGAAGTTATGTTTTGGAGAGATTGACATAAATAATTTAGAAAATTTAAATGGCCTGGTATTTAATTAGCCATGGTATTTTAGAAATTGACACTTTCACAAATACGGTGTTTCTTTTGACATAAATCATGAGTTCTAGAATTTAATAGACATTAAACAACTAAAGCCTTTCCAGCTTGTTAGTTTGGTAGAAATCTTGCAAAACAATAGCTTTAGTTTGAGAAGTGGAGCTACTGATATTTTCTTTGTTTTGCCTTTTGGTTATCTATAGCATTTTGAGTTCTATCAGTCAAAATTTGTTTTCTATCTAATCAATACATTGGGGTCACAGTTTAGATGATTAAAGAATTTTACTGTAAGTTTATTTTGAGCTTTTTCACAGTTGTGCTGCAGGTAGGAAAGCATTACTTTTAAAAAAAAAAAAAAAAAAAAAAACAGTGTCAAAAGATAAACAAGTGTAATGTCAATCAGCTGGTGTGGTTTTTTCCTCTCAAAATACAGTTTAAGCTGATTTCCTCATTTTCCACGCAGCAGGAAATCCTTATTTTACCAATTCTTAATATTTTTTTTCTTTTAAGGAAGGAGCGTCAGATGCATTTTTAAACTTACAAGTATTTAAAAATAATATATGCTGTTCTTGAAGTGTCACTTAAGTGCATGTGTTGTGTGTTGCTTGAGGGACAGGAAGTTTTTTTGAAAAAACTAATACTGTTCCGTTTCAGCCCCTTAAAAATGTTGTTGGTTAAAAATACTGTCTTTTTGGCCACAATTCCATGCTATAGTATCTTCATTCCTTGAAATTTAGTTTTTATGGAATATTTAGGTTTATTGTTCTCCCAAAATGCTTCTTATTATGGCAAATGTTGGCTTGATGTATTACTTTAAAAATTACTTTTTGATTATACATGCTCCATCATCATTGTCTAAATATTAAAATTTCTGGAATGTCTTTCTTACAGACAGATGTTCAAAACATTTGGGGTTTGTTACAGTGGAGAAGGTAATTTGACAGTGTTTTAAAAGGTTTGGGGTTTCTTTGGCTTCTGTACAATGAAAACTCAGAAGCATGGAAAAAACTAAGTAAGATCTGTGCCTCAGGAAAAGAAAACTCAGACTTTGCAGACAGTGAGGCATATTTCTTGGGAATTTTTGGATGATTGCAGTTCTACTGCAAGAGTAGTGTGTTTCTTGGATCTTTTTATTTACCTATGTCATGATAGAAGTAAAAGAAAAAGGCCTATGTGATATTTTCAGGAGTTTGACTCATACCTGGTCAACAGTCAGTGGATCTTAGATCGTCATTACTAAAGAAATAGTATTTCAGGCCAGTTGCAGGAATTAGTTGGTTCTCTATTAAGTGAACACAATAATTCAGGTAAGGTTCCTGGAGTGAAAACAGTTTGCCTTAGCAAGGATGGGAGTTAATGGTACCTCATTTTTCTTTCCAGTTGCAGAATGTATGGGAGAAGGATCAGTCACTAGGGAAGGATTTGTTTTATGTCTGTGTCTCTGTGAAGATAATGTCAACAAACTACAGTGTCAGTTGTGACCTTTAGTTATGTGAACTAGATGTGTGTTAAGTTGTGCATATTTGTGGTTAAAACCCTCAGTCAGATACTATGATCATCTCACACAGTTATCAAGCACTTTGTGGGATACTGTCCCAAACATCTAGGAATTCCAGATTATTTATAAACTGCCACAAAATATACAATTGCCAGATCCTCAGGAACACATCTGATAAAAAGGCACCAGACCCCCTCTCACAGCTCATTACTACCAAAAGGAGCTACCCTGGAAGACCTTCTCTGATCTGATTTTCATCTGCTCAGAGCTTTCCATCTCCCTTATGTCAGCACTGCTGCTTTGTCAATGAACTGGGGTGGGAAAAAAAACCACCTTATTTTCGCTCTTCTTGCTTGGGTGCTTTATTAGTCTTATTTTCAAGGGTTTCAGCCAGTTTGGCTGACCAGTGGTTCCAAGAAGTGTTAAGCCGACCAAGTGGAAGAGGTAGAATTGTGTGGCCCAAAGGTTGAGAAATTAGGAAGAAAGGGAGTAACACTCCTCTCTGAAAACCTAGTCCTAGTGCTGTACTTTCTAAACCCTTCATTTTATGCACTTTGTGGGCTATTAGTTATTCTGGTTTGGAAGTGTTGTACTTTTCATTTTTAAAGGCATTACTTTAGGGTAAATGAAACAAAATTACAGAACAAAGTAAACTGCTCCCCTTTAAGAATCACAAGTTTCTGTGTACACGGACTGAATGCAACTGTAGTCGAACTGATGATTGTTGCCAAGAAGTCAAACTTACTGTTAAGAATGGAAAAATACATGAATTAGACTTGGATTCATCTCACCAGAAAAAAAAAACAAAAACGCAAACCAAAGTAAAACAAAACCCAAACCAACCAAAACTAGTTCTTTCCCAGTAAGATCTAAAAAGAAAATGTTTTTTATCTTATTTAAAATGCTGTGTTGCTGGGCATGGCATTCAAGGTTTAATGTTTCCTTGTCCAAGGCACTTCTTTCTCCATTCACTTTCATTTATCACAGTCATTGATTACTTCCCGCCATCTGAAGAAAATACAGTATTGCTTTATGTGTGTGTACTCTGGAATACTTTCTGATCCTCGTGAATTAAATGTAAATTGGTCTGAATTGGTGAAATTCAACAACTGATGATGTGTAGTACAGCTGAAGAGGAACACACTTTCTGCTTAGTGTTGTTCCTCCTGCCATTTTGTTTTGATTATTTTTTGGTATCTTTCTTTTATCCTGTTTGCCACAAAGAGAAGGTTTCTCAACATACCAGATTCAGTTCTGTTAGTCATTATAGAGTTGATCATACTGGCTGCATTAAAGACAAACTGAGAATAAGAACAGCTTCAGAAGGTTCCTGTAATCAGGGGGAGATACAATTAGCCTTTTGGAGAGGCATTTCAGAAAACAGAACTAAGCACTATAGTTGGAATTAACCACTTGAAGGATGTAACAGGCAAACATGGGCCAAATGTTGCTGTTTTAGTATGTCATTTTGCATTGTCAGTAGAGAGCTGTTTGCTGAGATGTTGCTGAAGATTTGCCTTTTTTTCTGCAGTCCTGTATGAGGTGGTTAATGCAGTGATCAGGCTGGCACTCAACTGAAGAGATGCATTAGTTCGACGATAAATTCAAATGTATTGTTGCAGAGACTATTGCCTAAAATTACTTTATATGATGCTAACAACAACAACAACAAAGATACTTGCATGCAGTAAATATTTAAGATATTGCACTTTTATACATTTATTATAAAGAGGAATCACTCTCTCCCTAAAAATAAAATTCCATTTATCTCACTTTGAAGTATCTGGAGTCTCTTAACAGCTGTCAGTTACTTGGGCACACAAGTGCAATTATTGTATACTAGAGGTTAATTAATCTGTTGTCGTGTGTTGCAGAATACTTGGTTTATTTCAAATGCTGATTTTGGAAAGGCAGAATAATGTTTTTATTAGTGTCTTGTTGACTGCTTTTCTCAGCGTGTTTTTAAGAGAACCCCCACAGTTACTGATAAGTTACTGATTTATTTTAGCTCAAGAAATTAACTGATCTACTATTCATTATCAAGGTTTTTCTTCAAGTGCTTTAGAACTTCACTATTTCATCTCATTTTGCTGAAGTTAAGCAACCTGGGTGTAATTGAGAGGCAAAAGGCTAGATACAAACTTAGTCAAATTTCTTACTTCCCTTGCATAATAATATTTTAACATCTAAATCAATTACATTGCTATAATTTAGCTGATGGAGCTATTCCTCTTGAATTGCAACAGGCTATGGTGGTACTAAGACAAAATCACTTTTCGTTATTACATAATAATATTATTCAGATTCTTTACAAGATGTCAAAAGCATTCAAATAATGGTATGACTAATACATGTAAAAACAGGTTAATTGATTTTCAGTATTTATTATGGCCTAGAAATTGTTGGAATCTCTTGTAAGAAATTATAGAAATGGTGCTATAAGTGGAAGATTTCTGTGGTTATGGATTAAATAATTCTCTTTTTATACATATTCACACTCATACATGCTGATTTTATTTCTACTAATACAAAACAAAACCGACTCCACTGTAGATAGCAAAATGTATTCCTCAATTAAAACAGAAGAGCAAAACATAGCTAAAAGGTAGGTTCAGGGCTTAACCTAGATGATGGTGTACAATGTAAATGAGCACAACAAAATTCCTAAGCAGAGAAAAGTTTATGTAAACAGAAATCAATTGTGAGTCATTTAGGTGAGTTCACTTATTCAAGGTTAGGAAAAACAAATTGGATTTGAGATGCTTTATTAGCATATCTCTGGGAGACTTCATTAAACATTTTTCGGTACAAAGCAATGTAGGTTAAAATTCTTTCTCCCTTGCTCTGATGTTCAAGAGTTGAGAAATACACACTCACACAATACATACACTGCAGGATGCTTAAATGGATGCCTCCAAATTGCAGCAGAGGGAAATAGTGTAATGGTGGAAGGCTTGGAAGGTAAACCTTACATCCCCAGTCATGCAGATGAAAATTATTTTGCCAGTTTACCTGCAAAGTATACATAAATATTTTGCTTATCTTCTCAGTAGAAAATATTATGGCTTCAGTATACTAGCTCAGTCTTTTTAGTTCCAATTTAAGAGTTGTTAATTAACAACTCTTCAGTTGTTATAGGAAAGAATGGTTGTCGTGCCCTAGGCTACAAAAACAGCTTAACACCTTTCCTAAGGTGAACTCTCGTTCATTTAATGTCCTAAATTACTGTCTTAGAGAGCCACGAATGTGACCTTTATTTAGCACAGCAGTCAAAAAGACAGGTCCTAACCACGAAAAATTAATGAAAGGGCAGAGTTTAGTTGCTGCAGATTCATTTTCTGCAATCTATTCATACTGTCTTAGTCTTTGCTTTCTATAGTACTGTTACCAACACAGTTTAGAAGGAAAATAGTTTCCCTTGTGTGCCTGGAGGTCTTTTGAGTAAAACTTTGATTCCACTAACATCTATGAAAAAGAAATCTGCTTCTCAGAAGAGGTTTCTTTTACAGCCAATAATCTGAAACTTCCAAACAGTAACTTGGTAGTTGAAGGTCTTTAAGTGACAGAGGTTGAAACATTCAAAGAAAGCGTGTATTTCCATCACTTAGGCTGACAAGGCATTATTTAAAATGCTTATGGGTACATGGAAACTGTTATTCCATGCACAGTGATCACTTTGGCCTGCTGGATCACCTGTAAACCCAGAGCCCTAAAGAGTGGAAGTTCTAAGAAAAAGTCAGTGTCTGATGTTTCTGCATTCAAAGCAAGAGCAGATGTGCTGCTGCTTTAATGAAACAGAGTTCTTCTACAACACAGATAATCTGTTTTCTTCCTTCTCCCTATCATTATTATATATATAAAACAAAAAAGCAAGCAAACAATGCGTCACGAAGGAGCTGGGAAGGCTTATCACAACCTACGTGTGTTCCATTCAACAATTTCCAGCCATGTCATTTGAGCCTCCAAGTACCCAGTAGGTTTACAAATAATTACTGCTGGCTGTTGGCGTTGAGTCTGTAATTACATCAAGCCTGTAATGTCAGGTGGGACTCAACATGGGGCATGAAGTATGCATGTACGGTTCTGTAAGAAGATGCCTTTCTCAAGTGGCAAGAAAAGAAGTAGGCGATGATAGATAGGCCATTAACTGTGTACTGAGATCTATGGTGAGAACAGGCAAGACACTGGAATGTGAAGCATCCACAGACCTAAGTTAATGGTGCAGGAGGGGACTTTCTTATTGCGGAAAACTGTTATGCTTAGGCCAGAAATACACTGGGAAAAGAGCAGTGCGGCATACGTCTTACCACTTAATAAAAATTTATTTGAAAATGGTAAAGTCTGAGGCATTTTGCCAAGACTTGAAGGCTATCATTAAAGAAAATATAAGTTGAGAATATATCTGTGCGTATACTACTTAACAGTAAATTCAGGAGCTGTGACATTTGGAAAATGGCATATATAAATAATGACATAAAGAATTCAACACTAAGCCAGCTGAAGGCCACACAATTTTACTTCTTTCATCAGAGACAGTTACAAATGCTTTTAAGTATTTTTTTTCTGCTTGTACATGCACATATCTATTGGAATAGCAAGCATATCCAGGCATTTTGTGATGTCTGGGAGTGCCATAGTATTACAGATAACGCTTACCTATGTAAAGAATTTTCAGAAAGTTACTGTAAAAGCACTGTAATTTCATAGTTGTTAATGAAACTACAAGTTGTATTTTGTTTGGTTTTGTTTGTTTGGGGGTTTGGGCAGGTTTTTTTGCCTTAAACAAGTTTATTTTAAAGGTGTTTTCTACAGGAGCTTAACTGTTTTGATATTTTACATCGAAGTATAGCTATGGTTTTGCTGCTGCCTGAAGGGGATTAGGTTTCACGGACTATAATGATAATAAGGATTATGAATACTGTGGTCAAGAGAACAGGAGTACCTTGTGAACAGGCGCCTCTCCTGACTCTGCCTCCTTGCCCTTTCCCCAGGGAAACGGGAGGCAAGAGAAGGTGGGCCAGAAGCTGGCCCCTGGCTGGGGTATCGTGACAGGCTGAGGAGGAAAGCCGGCGCTGCCCGTGCGGTGCTGCCCGCGGGAGCGCGGCTGGCCGGAGACACCGGCGGGCGGGCGGGGGTCCCCGGGGCTGCTGGGCACCGGAGCCGGGCTCTTCGTCCCGACCGCCCTCTTAACCCGCTCTGCTCCACTGCCACTCGCACGACAACCCGCCTCTCTCCGCACACCAGCCTCTCGCCCCTCGCACAGCACCACCAGCCCCGCGTCTCCATCCGAGCCATGCGGGACCACAGCAGTCCCTCGCTGCCTCCGCGCTTCCCTGCTGGGGGTCGTGCAACATCATCAATTCACAGCCAACTCGTGTGCCCCTGTCCACGCACGCACACGCGCCCCGCTGCTCTGCAAGGCGACTCCCGCCTCTGGGGTGCTGTCACCATCTGTCCGCCACTGTCTCGAGAGGAACATCCACACCGTCCACCTGGCTGCAGGTACCGCCCTGTGACACAAGATGATAGGCAGAGGTGTTGGAGATGCTGGGGTAATCCTCTCATCAGTCCAGGGGTGTCCTTTATTTCTCTAGACGGGAATTGTCCCTCTCCTTGCAATAAGCTGGGGTCGTTTAGTCGTGCTTACTTAGCCATGACTGCACAGTAGACAATATTTACTACCTATCTGCGTACCTGTGTATGGATGTATGCACGCTTGTGTGTATATGTATGTATGTGTCTCTTCAGAAAGCTCGTACAACTTAGAATCAGGATCATTTAGGCTGGAAAAACCCTTAAGAAAATCAAGTCTGACCAATGAGTGCAATTTCCTTGTTCACCACTAACCCATCTGCCACATCTACTCAGCTTTTAAATTTCTCCTGGGATAGTGACTCAGCCACTTCATGGGGCAGTCTGTTCCAGTGCCTGACAACCCTTACAGTGAAGACGTTTTCCTAATATTCAGTCTTAATGTCCCATGGCACAACTTGAGATCATTTCCTCTTGTCTTGTTGCTGATTCCGTGGGAGACTGACCCCACCTCACTAACAGCCTTCTGTCAAGCAGTTGCAGAGAGTGAAAAGGTCTCCCCTGGGCCTCCTCTTGTCCAGACTGAATAATCCTAATACCTAGTATTTATTAGTGGTGAGAGAGGAGAGTTCCTGGAAGTCATTTATGTATTTTATATTTTGAAAATGCCAGTTTGGGAAAATTTTAGATGAGGTATGGAGTAAAAAAAGGCAGTTCTGCAAAGAAAAAATACAACTTTTAATATGTTAACTACATTAATACTGAAGATTCAGAAATAAGATACTGTTGTATGTTCATTTTTACTCGGTAGAAAAGGGAAGTGAAAGGTGATACAACACACAGGAAAAAAAATCTAGTCATAAATCATCAGAATTCAAGGGTAGAGAATAAAAAAACTGTTAAAGGGGAGTATAAATATTAAAGGATGGGGTAGCACTAAAAATGACAGATACTTTTAAGTACATTAGAATATTATTAGCAATGTCGTATGTCCTACTTGGTTTTACTCAAGTGGTAAAACATAAGTATGAAGAAGTTATGAACATGACATACCCGATGCCTGTGTCTGGTATATGTCTGAGGGTAACATAGCAAGGTGCTGTCTGGTGAGTATGATTAAATACCTTCTAATCCATTAGTCACTAAGGATAATTGTGAAATTAATTGAGTAGAAATTAAAACAGGCCCAGATAACCTGCAGCCAAAAATTCCAAAATCTTATTTCATTTAATGTAAAATTTTAATAAATTGGGAACTCCAAGAGAAACACCAGAGGAGTGGAACAATGGTGCTGTAGCATTACAATGAGATGTAGTTTAACTAATTGAACACTGCCAACAGTGACCACAAGTAAACACCCTGATAAAATTTAAAAAATATTTGCCTAAATGTTACTAACTGCTTTATGATAAATTGAACAACAGTGATTATACTCAAGCTTCCTGTTCCAGCTCTGCTATACTTGTGATGTGATCCAGTGGAATTGCTTTCCTACCTTCTATGTCAGTCAGTGGAACACAGGGAGTAAAGCCAGTCCATCCAAACAGACTTTTGTGGGAGGTAATGCAGTTATTTTTGGTGAAGTTTAGACTACTACTACTACTACTACTACTACTACTACCACAACCAAAAAAAAAAAAAAAAAAAAAAAAAAAAATTGCAAAACTTCACTGTATTTGCTAGCACTAGAAACATGCATTATTCCATTATTCCCCAGACAATATTAATCCAATATGTTTCTAAGTCTGTCTGAACCTGCTGTTACTTAATGTATTTTTACCAGCATTATAAAATACTTAAACCTCAGAGAATACTGCTGCTGGGGGATCACTGTAATAGGAAATGGTGGGTGTAGGTGCTCTGCAGATACAGAGCCATTTATGTAACATTAATCTTAATTAGTGGTTTTAATAATAAAAAGATGGGATTTTTTTTCCTCATACCTCAGGATTGCTGATTTATAATTAATATGCAATAAGCTCCTTTATTCCACTATACCATAAATCTTTACAAAACAAAACATTAGTAAATCTTAACATCAGCAAGTACATGTGAATTTACTCAGGAAAATTTTCCTATGTGATCAAAACTTCGGGATTTATGAGAGGTCCTGGACTTATCCTCTCACTTACATGAATGATAATATGATAATGCTTTCTCATTTGGTCATCCATAATGTCTTTCTACTTCTCTCCAGAGATAAGGTACACCGGCAGTTATGGTTTGCGCTCATAATTTCTTGCTTGCTTGCAGTGTTAGGATAGCAGGTAACTTCACACTGCCAGATGAGATTAGCCTACCATGCAATTAAATTAGCAAAATCTGGCCGTGATAAGTCTCAGACATCTGGCAGAAAGAAACCTGGGCTGCTGCTGGTTGCTTTCAAAGTATTCCTACTTCAAGGACAAGTTTTGCCTTTTGAGAATTAGATGGGTTTGTGATTTTTATACTATTCATAATTCACATTCTAAGTGCTACTTAATTCATATCCTTTAGCCCAGGCATTTCTGTTGAAGTGTAAGACTATGTTAAATAGTGTGCAGTTGGAAGGTGGTTGAATCTGGGATATTTTTCACTACACCAGTATTTGGGGTCATTGAACCTGTCAAACTAGTTTGGGCCAGTAAGAAATTTTCTCTGAGTCCATTCCTTTTAAGGAGTGCAGTTACTCTGAGATACTGAGAGATGACATGCACAAAGTACATGAAGTGAAAAAGAAAATTAAAAAGTCAGCTGAAGTAAAACTTTGATAAAGTGTAAAATAGCAAAACAATAGAATAGCAAAACAAATAGAAACTAAACCCACCATCCTGAAGAGAAAGCCACACATGGTGTTAGAGCAAGATTAAGTTTATTTTAATCTCCTAATTTTGGAGTATGCATAACATTTGAGGTCTGTTTCTGTTTGAGTGTCTGTGTCCTGTATAACTCTTTGTTCCCAAGAAAAGCGGATAGAAGGCACTGCCTTCTAAAAATAAATATCTGTATCCATTTTTCACAGGTTAAAATGACCATGGTCTATGACGTCTCAGAAAAAAAGAGATTTCTCATTTTTCAGTACTTCTTGAATGAATGACAGCAGGATTTCTTATTGTCTGCTACCATTGCTCTTGCTCATAGTAGGTATGAAAATATAAATAGCTAGAAATAGTTAGGAAAGTGTATATGTAATTTAGGAGTAAAACAAAAATATTATCAGTATCAAGCATTCTGCCTTGAATCAAGCTTTCCCCTCTCCATATCAACAGTACCCAGAAAGCTGCTGTGAGCCATCAAAAAAGCCCGAGCAAACATTTGAAGATAGAAAAACTGGTTACTTCCCCATTGAACCTACATTAATGCATTTTTGTTCATGTTATTTTCTAAAACATCATTTGCCTCACTCCTATACTCATTACCTTTCTCAACCAATTCCATGTAAAGCCCATCATAAAATGCAAGCCTATTAAACATATGAATAATTCTTTCTGCCTCCTATTTCTACTCAAAATATCACTTCTTTTCCTCGTTGCTACTGAGCATTACTTACTTCATGGTCTTTTTGGTTTGTATCCTCCTGATTTAAAGATTATGTTCATCCTCAAGAAATCATAACTACAATGTAAACCTGATCAGCAGAAGAGACCAGTGAATTATTATGTGTGTGCCTCTGCTCTTGAAGAATAACAATAATAATATAAAAATACCAAGCAGAAGAAGGAGGGAACTGTTTTATGATTCTGTTACAAGATATTCACTGAAAATTACTTCTGACCATCCTCCATGAGGCCAAACGTAACTACCAACCAGCTTAACAAAAAGGGGTGATTTACAACTCTTCCCAGCTGCATGAGAAACCAGCTTTGGACCTAGTTTTCAGCAATATGGGCAAGTGAGACAGTGAGATGTTTGAGTTATAAGGATTTTTACGTAATACCAGATTTTTTAAAATTTCGAACCTACCCCTAGAAAAACATGTGGGGGGGGGTTGTTTTGTTGTGTTGTGTTTTGGTTTGTTTGTTTGTTTGTTTGTTTTAGCTGAGGGCAGAATTTTCTCCCCTGATGGTATAATAAAATTTTGTATTGTAATCAGCTCCCAAGATTGACTGTACTGACACAAACCATTTACATTCTCCTTTGGTTTTTGGCAGTCTTATCAAGGTTGTTGTGAGTTTTACAGGTGAATCTCTGAAAATGGGCATGACTCATAAATGGCGGATCAAACAGAGGAGTTAAAAGGAAATAAACTTGATGCTCATATCTGGTCTAGGAAATACCCCTGGCTGAGAGATATTTTGGGTGGCTGTATATCTCTTCAGCTGCACTGTGGTGGTTTTGGTTGGGGTAGAATTAATTCTCTTCACAATGACCCATATAGGGCTGTGTTTTGAATTTGTGCCGAACACAAGAGTTGATAATACAGAGATGTTTCCATCATTGCTAAGCAGGGTTTACACACAGCCAAGGCCTCTTTTGCTTTCTGTACTGCCACATTGGGGAGGAGACTGGAAGCTCATGGGAGGCTGGCAGGAGACAATTCAGTGGCAGGTGGCCCAAAATGACCAAAGGCATATTCCAGACCACATGGCATCATGCTCAGTGTATAAAGTGGGGGAAAGAAGGAGGAAGAGAAGGACATTTGGAGTGATGGCCCAAGTCACCATCACATGTGATGGGACCCTGCTCTCCTGGAGATGGCAGAACACCTGCTTGCCCTTGGGAAGCAGTGAATTAATTCCTTCTTTTGCTTTGCTTGTGTGCATAGCTTTCACTTTCCCTGTTATACTGCCTTTATCTCAACTTGTGAATTTTCTAACTTTTACTCTCCCAATTCTCTCCCAGTCCTACTGGTGGGGAAGTGAGTGAGTGGCTGTGTGGGACTTGGCTTCTGGCTGGGGTTAAACCACATCATGAATCAAGAGAGATGTAGCAGAATTTTGAATTGACAAACCCCAGAGGAATTCAGCAGAAAATATTGACAATCTTGTAGTCTGCACAATTCTATTACTCAGCTACAGAATAACCAAACTGTAAATAGTGTGAGCTTATTAAAGAAAGTAGTAAGTAAGCTGGAAAAAAAAAGACCATTAGTGATTGGAAGAAAGCTTAATCATATCATGTAAATGTTTTTTCCAAGAATAAATTGCCCAGAGAACTGCCTACATTATACTGACTTGTTCTTAGATGAACTATATGAGCCAGAGTGTGTTATGTTGGGAAGCATTGCCTGAAAGTGTTAAAAATGTGTGGATATTGGGGGATTTGTTTTAATGGTGAGCACAGAAGTGCTGTGTTAGATGGTTGGACTCAGTTCCATTAGAGGTCTTTTCCACCACTTTCCATTATAGTTCTATGATTCTGTGAAAGTTCTTCAGCCTGTTAAAAGGTGCTATGAATAAGGCTCATAAAGGCAAGACACATAAAGAAAAAATAAATGTAGACCTTGATTTCTTTCTTGGAGGACCCAGCCTGATGTGGGAACAGAGAGATTGATGTAAATTTTCAATCGTTAGCATAGTGGGAATTGTACTGCTGTGTACATTTTTTTGTTGTTCCAACAAAAGACCTAATTCTGACACTTATCTCAAACTGTATATATGAGTCATCAGATGCTATTAAACAAGGCAAATATTTACTTGCAGTAGCAACGAGGAACATCATTCAGAAAATAGCCACATTTGTATGAAACTCCATGATCAGCAAACTCAGAGATCCTGACTCCTTTAAAACCTGCTACATTGTTAGGAAAGTGTTCTAAAAAGTTACTATGAATAAAAACAGTGACAATATTTCACCTTTAAATTTTGAAACTGTCTGTCCTTTGCTAGAGACTCTGGCTTCAGCCCTGATGCCCATGGGTCAAGATTTGTCAGCATGAATGGTGTTCCTCACCCAATAACTAACCAGGCTTTGAACAGAAAGCGGCCAGGAAGACTGAACAAAACTGTAGATCAGGAACAAAGTTTAAACAGGCTTCTCTTAATATTGGATTACAAAACTTTTTAAAGGGAAAACTTATTTGAAAAAAAAGAAAACCCCCAGTACTGATCCACCTTCAGTGTCATATATCTGTTTTGCAATTGCTTTTGCCTGTTAACCATGTAGAAATCTATATGACTGCTCTAACCATCTACACTGATGTCTGTTGGATTGTGTTGTGAATATTTATAAGAAATAAGAATTGTCTGTTTAAACATTGCACTTTAGGAGTTTTTAATCTGTCCTGCTAATGTCTTCAAATATTGTGAAGTAAATTTTATTCTAATTTGCTTCTCTTCAGTACAATGCTCTACCTTATGCAATTCAAATACTATAGTGCTTACTGTTTTCTGTTTCTCTCCTGTTTGCTTTTAGGCTATCACATGCTGTACAATGTTGCTCTGCCTTAACTGAAAACACTGCAGATAGTTTTCTATATTCCTTTACTATTTTTACCAGGAAAACAGGTGAGCACGGGAACAGTTCAGTTTGTTTTGAAAAACATAGGACTGAAAACAACAACAACAAAAGCTGCTTAGCTAAAGAAATTATATCTATATATATATGTATAGATATTCTGTTTGTATTTTTCCTTACTGAAATAACTGTAGAACACATTTTCTCCAGATACATGCAGCAGTGTGTGCTGTGCACAATTGAACAAATTGTTTTGTTGAGCTGGGAGGCTGTTTAAACACGAAGTAGAATATACAAATAATACCTGCAGTTTCAGACCACGCTTAATTTTGTAGCTTTTTTAAACAAGAAATAACAGAAACTTAGTGTGATTTTAGTAAAGGACAAAGGAAAGTAGATGTAAAGACAGAATCTAGTAGGCAAATCATAAGGAATTGCTTCATCTAGAAACTGTGTATAGCTTCTTGAGAGATGAGATAAAAAATTTTAAGTGGGGATGGTGTCTTTAGGTAACTGCTGCCTTCCCGTGTACAGCTTGGTTAATATTGCTGAGACATGGTGGGGTGAGCCTCGGGATGAGCAGCTTGGAGAGTCTTGGGTTTGGATTTCTCCAACCCTTGAGTTATTTAGATGAAAATATTTTTCATAGCGTATTGGTTATGGCTGAGCTAGAGTTGATTTTCCCACAGCAGCCCTCACAGTGCTTTGTGTTGGTGTCTGGGAAGGTGTCGATAATGCAGCAGTGTTTTGGCTACTGCTGAGCAACACTAGCACAGTATCAGCCATGTCTCTCAACAGCCATCAGTAGGCTGGGGATGGTCCTGGGCGGGGACACAACCAGGTCAGCTGACCCAAACTGACCAAAGGGATTCTCCATACCACGTGATGTCACTTAGATATAAAACTAAGGGAAGGAGGAGGAAGAGGGACACTTTTTTATTTACCATGTTTGCCTTCTGCAGAAACATTCATATGTGCTGGAGTCTTGCTTCCCAGGAAGTGGCCAGACATCACTCACTGGAAAGTAGGGAATCATTTTTTTTCCGGCTTTGCTTGTAATTGCACAAACTTTCACTTTTGTTTTAGCAAGCCTGCCATATCTCCCACCTACAAGTTTTTTTTCCATCTGATTTTCCCTTCCCTGTCCAGCTGAGAAGGGAAAGTGATAGGTCAGCTTGGTAGGGACCTGGCATTCATCCAAGGTCAAACCACCACACTTAAGTATTGAGGCAAATATTTTGGCTAGCTTAAGACTTAGATTTGATGGAGAAATTGGAGTGAAATGCTGTGTCCCTATTAGCTATGATGTAAAATGAGAATTGGTTTGTTTTGAGAGTGAACCTCTCCATTACAATGTTTGAGACCAAGTTTAGATTTTAAATAACTATAATACTAAGACTTTAAAGAGCCATACTAAGTTTGACTACTCTTTGGGTTTATCCACTGGCTCTTCTTGCATTCTATTCAACTTCTCCTTCTTTAAAAAGTTTTATTTGTTGTAGTGCAAACCCATCAGAGAAAACCTTAGACAGAACAAGAATATTAGTATTTACTATTAATATTCATTAGTATTTAGATAGCTGAGAAGGTGCTGATTCAGGGAGAATGTGAAGAAATGAGAATGAGGTGAGTCTTAATAATTGGAAGTTAAGATTAATACCTTAATAGAGGGCTGGGTGGGGCGGGGGGGGGCGATGTATTATATTTGTTTTCTGAAGAGCCCCCCCTTTTTTTTTTTTTTTTTTCCTGGCAGTCCATAGTCTTACAGACAGATTCCAAACTTGTAGTGGTGTGGGATTTGTTTTGGTTTTATTGTAGGTGCTGTTAATTTATGGTTCATACAGGCAGATTCCAAACTTGTAGTGGTGTGGGATTTGTTTTGGTTTTATTGTAGGTGCTGTTAATTTATGGTTCGTTCTACGTACCCCGGGTTGTTCTCCCTAATGGTCTTTCCCTGTTCTTCTCCCCTCCAAACGTTACGTGTCAATCCCCCACTCCCCCCTCCTCTGGGGTCTGCCTGTCATCTCGGGGCCTTCCCCTGGAGCTAGAAAGTTCTTCCAAGGGCATCAAGTGATAGGTCAGATCTAGAGGGGGTCCCTCCTTATCATTTATGTTTGGTTTACGAGAATATCATTCATCAATGTGACCCCTCCCTGGTGATCCCTCATTTGCTCACCCACTGCTTCTTTCTTGTTCCACTTTTCTGATATAAAGTCAGTACTTAAGCCTCTTTTGAGTAGAACTAAATAATACTGCTGGTAAAAAAAAAAAAAAAAAAAAAGGTTGGGGAATAACACAAGATTTGCAGTTTGTAGTCCAAACATCTGAATGAAAATTGGATGATATACAGAACTAGAGGCACAGCCGCCATGCTTCGATCCCACTCAGCCTCTTCGGAGACTGTTTTCATGTAGTCGCCACTCCTTCTCTAGGTGAGGTTCTGTTTGTTCATCTCCCAGGGCTGTGCAGGAGTGATGGTGTTTGGGTTCTTCTCTTGTCCTCTTTTGACCTGAATAACATTTTCAAGCTCAGTAATATTGTGGGTCAATGGAAGTTATAAATGAGGTGTCCCTGCCTTTGAGGACAGGGTTTCAGTCAACTTCCAGATTCTCACTGCTGCACTTTGTGTAATTTTGGGCAGTGTTTTTATTCAGTCATAGAACAAGGGTGTCATTGAGATAGGAAGGAACCTTGAAGATTGCATCTGTTATGCCCCTACTCAAAGAAGGGTCAGCTGGAGCAGTGTGTACTCAGGACTGAGTCCAGCTGGGTTTTGAACATCCTCCAAAGATAAAGAAAACCTCCCTGGACAGAATGGTTGCATATTAAGTCACTCTCACATTAAATAAAAATGTTTTTTCTTATACTTAATATCTTATATTCCAGTATATGTCCATTGCCTCCTGTCCTGTCCCTGAACAACATGAGAGGAGTTTAACCCTGTCTTCTTTGCATTCACTATGGGATATTTATACACACTGATATTATTCATTTGTAAGCAAAAGTAAACAGAACTATGGGAACAAAATGCTAATGTAAGATCCAACTAATGAAGGATAGTATCAGCAAATATTTTAGAAAAACAGTTTGCAATTTATGTATTTGAGCAGTGTATATCACTGGATCCTAAAGAGTGGAAGACTACTTGTGGTTCAGAGGTAAATCATGAGCAATGCATGGCAGATTTTTCTTATGTTTTAAACTAATTTCAGTCAAGAGTCTAAGTTTCATGAAGTTGAGAGAACTTGGGGTGCTGAATTGCTCAGGTCCTCCAGAAGCAGAAGCAGATAGGCTCCAGCCTCCACGGGAGAAAGTGGGGGAAAAAAAAAAAAAAAAAAAAAAAAAAAAAAAAAAAAAAAAAAAAAAAAAAGGGAGGGGAGCATATGTTGTCCCGGAAAACTTCCATTTTAATTGAGTGCTTGCTCTACAAATGTATCTATGTCTATAATATGACACATGAAATTGAGCAATTGTTGGTGGATTAGTGTTTAGACTAGGCTTTAAAATGATCTTTTGATAGAGCTCAAAGTGTGTTAACACTGAGTGCTGCTGATCTCCATTTTGTCTTGAGAGTAACCTGGGTTTTTGTCTTTGTCGCATGTATCACAGGGCTTGTCCAGATACCATCTCTTAGGATTGTGCCAAATCCACATGCAAAAGGCTGATGTTTAAACTCTGTGGCTGGTTTCTCGTATCACAGAAATAGGTAGTAATTCCCTGGTGATGTGTGTACCAGAGGTAAGATCCCTCAAGGAAATACTTCTTGTTGTTAAAGCTGGTCTTCAATTCTATGAGAAAGAAGATGCCTTCTGTGCATCTATTTGTTACATTCCTTACATAGTGAGGATGGCTTTTTATTTCAAATCTGGTTTCCAGATTCTCTCCTGTCTTCACACCTGATTTAACTAATGCAGAGAATGTGAGCCATGAAAAATGCATGAGTATCTTCATCATATTCCATGTTAAGAATGGAAAGCTCTGCTCCTAGGACTCCTTGGAGAATATAACATAGAGGAGATATTTTGGCAAATCCAAAGCCACTTATGGATACAAAATGTTTAGCAGCTGCCTATTTAAAAGTTTCTTTCAAATTGTAGCTAGAGTTTCTGGTATGAAGAGGTGGTGTTTTGGATGTTTTTTGGAGGTGCTGGTGGTCATGGGTCTTTGAGTTGGTTTGTGGTGTTTTTTGGGGTGTTGTTGTTGTTTGTTTGGGGTTTTGGTTTTTGTGGGTTTTTTGTGGATTTTTTATTAATTGTTTAATCTTTTGTTTAATCTTTTTAGTAACTTTTTTACATAAAATTGTCATCAAAAATTGATGACATTTAAAAATTATTGTGATACAGAATCATGGAACCACCGAATATTCCGAGGTGAAAAGGAGCCATCAGAATAATTGTGTCCAACCGCCGGCCCTGTGCAGGACACCCCAAGAGTCACACCATCTACCTGAGAGCACTGTCCAAATTCTTCTTGAGCTCTGTCAGGCTGGTGCTGTGACCAATTCCCGGGGGAGCTGTTCCAGTGCCCAGCCACTCTCTGGGGAAGAACTTTTTCCTGATAGCCAACCAAAACCTCCCCTAACACAGCTTCAGGCCATTCCCTCAGATTCTGTCACTGATCGTAAGAGTAAAGGAGTAAAAGACTAAAAAGGAAGTTGGAGATTTGCAATGAGGTCTCCCCTCAGTCTCCTCCAGGCTGAACAGACCAAGTGACCTCAGCTGCTCCTCGTACGGCTTCCCTCAAAGCCGTTCACCATCTTCATGGTTCTCCTTTAGATGCTTTCTAACAGTTTAATATGTTTGTTGTATTGTGGCACCCATACCAGCCCCCAGCACTCAAGGTGAGGCTGCCCCAGCTCAGAGCACAGCAGGACAATCCCTTCCCTTGCCCAGCTGGTGATGTTGTGCCTGATGCCCCTGAGGACAAGGCTGGCACTTCTGGCTGCCAGGACACTGCTGATTCATGTTCAGCTTGCCACTGACCAGGACTCCCAGGTTTGTTTCTGTGGAGTTTCACTCCAGCCAGTCATTCCCCAGTCTGTCCCCACTGCTGCAATTCCAATCTTGCCTCTGTACAATGGCCTCTGTTGCTATGTAAAGAACAAATTTCTCTCTTTCTGGCCTATTAAACAATTATTGGTGTTATCTTGCCAAAATAAATAAAAACAATGTATGAAATCTTAAATGTAATCATGAAGGATAAATTTGAAATAAGCAAAACTGTCACAAAATGGACCAGCCTTGCTGTGCTATAATATGCACGTTGCTACCTACCCTCCGCATGCTTGTTCCAGTCTTCCTGTATAACACTTTCAAATATGTATTATAGCAGCTCTATCATTCATCTGCATTTTCATTAAATTACTCAGTAATGTGGCATTTAGATTCTCTAATTCCTAGACATTTATTTTTAAAAAATATTTTGAGGAATATTTAAAAATTTAGAAGTAGTGGTCAATGTTGATGACCTCATTAGATTATTATTACTGGTTTGGAGGGTCTTTTCACCTTTTTGACTAGGTCTTTTTGCATAGTATATAAGATTTTTCTGTATTGCAACTGCCAGCATTAGAGGACAAGTAGAGTGGTTTAGGGTTTTTAGTTTGGTTTGGTTTGGTTTGGTTTTCTGTCACTAAATCCAGCTGTAATCCATCCAGAAAGGAGTGAGATCTGTTCTGGATCTCAACACAAACTGTTTCCACATACCCTCCATATTTTCTGCCTGTCATGGAAGTTGTGAGACTTAGTGTATTTGGCTGGGTAGCCTTCTTCTCTCCACTTTCTTGTTTGGTCTCAAAAGCTGGGTTATGGCATGGACTAGTGGACATGTTCTGTGTACCTAGCGCAATAGCCTCAAGCACCCAGCTTGAGTGAGAAGTGTGTGACCTCTGTTCTGTGGGGAAAATACATTACTTGGGAAATATCCACTGTCAGTTAATAATGAGTAATGTAACAGTGGGTGTAAGATCCTGACACAGAAGTTGATAAGTGATGAACTGGAAGAACAGCCAGGGAGGGGCATTGAGCACTGGCTGGCCAGCTGCAGAGAGTGTTGATCGTCAGCACAAGGCACAGTTGCAGGCCAGGTAACTAGGGGTGTGTCACAGAGGGCTATACTGGTTTCAGTCCTGTTTAACGTTTTCTTTATGCATAGAATCATGGAATGATAGATCCGAGTGCTAATGATGCCAAACTGGGAGGAGCGGTTGACAGATCCAAGGGTTGTGCTGCTGTGTGGTAGTTTAGCACGGATGTTGGGGGGGAAGGTTTAAATAAGGAAGTTATAGCAGATGTTGATAACCTGTTTGCCCAACTAAAGAGTTAGATACAACTCTGGAAAATACCCATATAAATGTTGAGTGTGTCCTAGCCAGGCCTTTTCCTTTCGGCTGGAGGGATAGGTGACATCGTGCGAGGCCAGCCGGGGCCAGGCCTGCCCGGGCTCCAAGGAGCGGCCCGGGCCGGGCCGGGCCGTGCCTCCGGGCACCGCTGCCGGCGGGAGCTGGGCGGCCGCGCCGGCCGGGCCCCTGACAACAGCTGCGGGCCCGGAGACACGGCCCGGCCAGGACCCCGCCTCCTCAGACTTAGACCGAGGAGTGGGCAAAAAAGGCATTTATGAGCCTGCCTGTTTTTTAATTCCGGACTGCCCGGGTGCTCTGATCTCTGATCTCTCAGCGTGAGTTCTTCCCCCCTATTCATCACCAGTGCAGCCTTAAAATCGAATACCGTGAGCTGCAGAAAGAAAGAAAAAGACTCTAAGCAGATTTAACCCTTTCCTAGCAAAATGAAGCTTCCAATGCCTAACCCTTCCCTGAGAGAGAGAAGAAACAAAGTAAACATAAAAAAGACGCAGCATGAAGTCGTTAGAGCAAGAGTGAAAAAAAAAACTGATAAAGATTATTAGAAAAAGAAATTAAAGAAATAGACATTTTTAGTTACACTTCTCTAATGTAAACTAAAGAGAAATAGACTATTTCTTGTAATATCTTAATGTCCTTTAAAGGAATGCTAGTTCTAGTCAAAAATTGTAGATTAATATAATTGAGATTTAATTGATAATTTTGAAAAGAGTAAGCCCCTTGCTCCTAAAGTAAAAAGAGGTCTCAGCCTTTGAAACAAAGATGATTTTAGAAAAAAAAGCCATTCACTCCTAAGGTAAAAGGAGGTCTCTACTTCTATTGACAGAGAAATTATTTTAGAAATAAAAAAAGAGAACCCTTGTTTTGTACTAGAAGAAGCATTCTTAAACAGTACCCCAGACACACTGAGAGGCCCATGAGTAGCCAGGGGAAAGGCTGCTTATGAGTGGAACTGCACAATCTGCAAAAATTCCAGGTGGTTGCAGATTTGTGACATTGAGAGCCACCAAACTGTTTTTGTCTTGTGGCAAATGTCTCCATAGGACTCTAGACTCCTCTCCCAAAGTGATAAAAGATTATGTTTAAATAGTAAAACCGACTAAAAATCAAAGGTTGTGTCTCTCTATGTTGTTTGTAAAAAAGTGAACAGTTCATGGGGGGAAGAGAAGTGTTTTGAAAATTTCATTTAATTCTTATTCTATCTTTTTTAGTATGTGTTAATAAAACTATGTTTATCTTTAAGCTTGAGCCTGCTTTGCTACTCCTGATCGTCTCTCACAAGGAAATTAAACTAGTAAATGTAAAACTACTACATAATTTAATATTTCCACCCAGTTTAAACAAACCTAAAACAAGGTTTGTTCTTCAAGACCTCAACAGGCTGACAAAATCTCATGCAAAGAATGCAAACCCCATGCAAAACAAAGGAAAGTGCAAACTCTTGGATAGGAACAGCCCAATGCACCGGTCACTAAGGGCTGACTTGCTGGAAAACAGCTTTGGAAAGATCTTGGTGAACAACAAAATGAGCATGAGTCAGCAGTGTGCCATTGGGGCAGCAAAGGCTAGTTGTATGCTGGTTCATTAGGAGAAGTGCAGCCAGTAGGTGGAAGGAGGTGGCCTTCCCCCTCTTCCAGGCTGGCATGGCCAGTCCTGGAGTTATAGATCCAGTTATGGATCCATATCCCAAACAAAATTGAGGATTAATCAGAGAATTATTGAGAGAAGCTGCTCCTGAAAAAATTCTATTTAAAGCCCTTCCAGATGCTTGTATCAGTTCTACAGGATATATATGCACACATGCACACATACACATGTGTGTCTGCATTGTCTACGATCAACCTTTTCTATTTTTTAATAAAATTATTAAAGGAATACTTTCAGCATTTATATTTCCAACAATAGCAGATTCTTTGGGGGGTGAAGACAGTAGCTTTTGCTTGTTAAACATGTGAAATATTTTACAAAGTTTCATACCACATGAGCAAAAACTTAGAGGGTTTGACCAGAGGTTGTAACTTTTGGTTCCAATGCTGATTTAGCTCCCATGCTTTCCTTCAAGATGTCTGGAATTACTTAGAATTATGGAATTAAGACTAACTTGGTCCTGCACTTCTATAGCATGGAAGACTGGAATGAGACATGGAATTTTAACTTTATTAAATTGTTCCTAACTAAGAAATTATGGGGGTTTTTTTGTTGTTTGTTTGGGGGTTTTTGTTATTATTTCTAAGACTTATGATTTAAGGGCTTATTTCAAGATATATTGTCATTTCCACCTCTAGACTACTTAGTCGCAAAAACAGCATTGAAGTAGCAAGTTATGTAGGTGTCAAATAAGTTATACTGACAAATAAGAAGCAGATATTCAGATATATGCATAAACAATAGTGCATATGGACTTATAAAAAATTTTAAAGGGTTTTTTCCTTGTCTACAGAATTTTTGATGGTTATTATTAAATATGTTTGGAGCCTCTCCCTACGTTAATTTAACTTTGGAAATAGAAAAACTCTTATTCTGAATCATATTCCCTGCCATCAGCAGGGAAAGATTCTCCAGAATGTGCTTTTAACTTGTGGGATTTTAGAATGCATGAGAGCTGTTTCCCTGGTAACCAGTGTGCAAGACAGTTCTGAATCCTACAGAATATGAATGACATATCTGAATTAGCTGCTGGGTTTTGGGGGGATATTTTTTTCAGTTTTTGTTCCCCACCTCATCTCCCTGGCCAAATTTGTTTCTTAATACATCCCTGGAAAGATAACTTTTTTGTTGTTGGTTAGTAAATAGTGACAGATAACATTTCAAAACATTGCCTGGTGCAGATATCAGGAATGTTTATTGGTAAATGAACAAGAGAAATGAAAACACATTTTATTTTTGGATTACATCCCTACTGGAAAACAATGACTTCTTATGAGTAGTAGAGATTAAATCTGCTTTGGCTTTTCCCCAGCTCTTGTCACTGCCTTGTAGTCGTGGAAATGGTCATGGATTTTTTTTCATTTAACTATGTGCATTATATTTTGAAGCTAATTTCAGCATTTATTATAGTATCTCCATGAAAGTGGTTAACAGAAAGGGCACAGTAGTCCTCCAAAAGTTCTGAATTACTATGAAGATTTTCATTCCTGACAACCCTTAAAAATTCCCTTTCTGCTGCTTCAGGTCTCCTCTTTTAAATAAACATTATGAAAATTTTTCTGCCTCTTGTAATTTAAACCCTATGGTTTTGTTATAACCTTACGTATTTTCAGTAATCCAGTTTTATTTATTTGAAAGCCATTGTTGTTATAGTCACATTTGCACACAAGCTCCATTTAGTTCGGCATATCAAACTGTTATTCCTAGAGTTACAGAAAGATGTTTCCTTCTTTCAGTGGAGCAAGCCTAACAGCTGTAATACAAAGTATTGCATGAAGATTGTTTAGGTGTTCATGCAACAGTGAATCTCCTGATTTAATCGCTAAATGTTGCTATTTTTATTCTCTTAAATATTTCTGACCCTTTTTTTTTTTCTGTAGCGAGTCAGAAATGTGGCCTGTGATGGGTTTAAGAGCAGAGGCTTGAAGGTACAGAGTTTTGTAGAGCTGGTAAGTCACCTAAAGCTATAAACATGATCCTCTTCAGGACCCTTTTCCAGTGGCTGTGCCTAACAGGAGAACAGGTTTATTTACCTGTGTGTCAGTCAATAATTGGAAGCAGAGGAAAAAAATATGAATACTTCAAGTGACTGGGAGGACAATAATTGTATGACATTTACTGAAGTATTTGCATGTCATCTTTTGTTTCTGACCTGGTCAGTAGAATACGTATGCCATATTGTGGCAGTAATGATTCAACAGATGATTTCCTGAAATCAAATCCACTAAAGGTATTCTGAGAAAATGCCTATCAGAAATGTCACTGAGGAGTAAAATACAATTTGCCTCTTTTTGGTGGGGTATGTTTTAATTTTTTTTAAGCACAAATAACAATTTTAAACTTGCTAGTACTAACAGAATCCCAAGAACTTACTGGTATATAGCCATGTTTCAAAGACTCCCATTCTCCAATGCTGCTAGAATGGACAGCTCTGAGACATGATTATATATTTCTAGGTATATAATGCATCACTATTTATCTATTCCATTATCTACACTTCCTGCGCTACCAACTTTTTATTACCATTTTAGTATTTTTGTTATTCCTAATGTAACAACTATACTTTGTTTTCTAAAGATGCACCAGCTGAGGTCTTAAAAGGTACTTTCCAATTTGTGCGTCCATTTATTTTCCAGCTATTTTAATTAGAAAGATACTCAGTCCAGCTGCGTATGCTGTTCCATCCCAAATTTCAATTATCTTTAGTTTAATATCTCAGAAGTATGCATATTGGCTGGAATACTCCATTTTCAAGCTCTTTTTGAAAGCCCAGACTCTTCTTAACATGCTTTAAAATTATACTCTGTCAAGATGTGCTTCAAGAGCCTTGTTTCATTTTAGCTAATGAACCCTGAAGAGTTTTGTGGGAATGGCGTACCAAACACTTTGTATTGTGGGATTTGCAGAGAGACCCCGTATTCAGGGTTAGTGTCAAGAAGCACAGCAAGGCACATAAGGAGTTGCTGGAAGGGAAAATACATGAGGAAGGCTGTGTATTCTACATAACTTCAGGTGGGGAGCACAAAACTTGAAAGTCATCTTGTATTTAGGGTTATGAAAGGCCATGGAGTAAAGCAGAATGGCTCTAGTTTTTACCTATGTATTTCACACCATTTTGTGAATCGCTTCAATAGCCCATTTTCTTTTGCTGTAGGTTAATATGTAGTAGATAACTTGGATATTAATAAAATATTAACCTAACAATTCTTTAAAACTTAAATTGGTTTCGTGCAGTGAAGAACTGCATGAATGAAAGGAGCAGGAGAACACACATTATCAAGAAGTGGCTTAAAGGTTGGTGTCATGGGCAGAATTTTGGGCCCTTTGGTTAAGGGCAACTTTTACGGCTTCTGGCGTGCTGGAGCCAGTTGGCCTCCATTGCTCTGTTAAGGGCAGAAGGATTCTAGGCCATGAATAGGCAAAACTCATTGAGAGGGCTTTAAACTAGGTTTGACGGGGGAAGGGGATGCACCTGGGCTCTCTGGAAGCAGGCCCAAGGGTGATAAGCCTGAGTCAGGGATGAAATCCGTAGCCCAGCTGAAGTGCATGTATACCAATGCACACAGCATGGATTACAAACAGGAAGAGCTGGAGGCCATGGTGCAACAGCAAAGCTATGATGTAGTCACCATCACAGAAAGGTGGTGGGATGAGTCACAGCTGGAGCACTGCACTGCATGTCTACAAGCTCTTCAGAAGAGACAGGAAAGGGAGAAGGGTTGGAGGCTTTTGATGCCATGGGTATTGAAACTAATAATAATGGAGCTCACCTATGGGTAGGAATTAAGGGGAAAGTCAACAAGGCTGACATCCTGCTGGGGGTCTGTTATCGTCCACCCAACCAGGAGGAAGAGGTGGACAACTTATTCTATCAGCAGCTGGAGAATATTTCAAGATCACCAGCCCTTGTTTTGTAGGTGACTTTAACCTACCAGATACCTGCTGGGAAGTCAACAGAGCAGAGAAGGGGCAGTCTAGGAGATTCTTAGAGGGTGTGGAAGAACAACTTCTTGACACAGCCGGTGAGAGAGCCTGCCAGGGGAGGGACACTACACTTCTGTTGCAAACAGAGAGGGGCTGGTGGGAGTTGTGGTGGCTGGAGGCCATGTGGAGTATAGTGAACATGAAATTGTAGAGTTATCAATATTTGGTGAGATAAGGAGGAGCATCAATAAAAATTACACGCTGGACAGACAGAGGGCAGATTTTGGCCTTCTCAAGAGACTTATTTGGAGAGTTCCTTGGTGATCAGCCCTAAGGGCAAAGGAGTGCTGGAAGGATGGGCTTCAAAACAGAAATCTTAATGGCATGTGAACAGACTGTCCCTATGTGCAGAAAAATGAGCCAATGAGGCAAACACCTGGCCTGGATGGGCAAGAAGCTTTTGAAGTAACTAAGGAAAGGAAGGGGGTGTATCACAATCGGGAGGAGGCTCAGGTATCTCAGGAAATGTTTAAGGAGATTGCTAAGGCATGTAGGAAAAAAATCAGCAACGCAAAAGCCCAGTTAGAACTCAAACTGGCAGCTTCTGTGAAGGGCAATAAAAATACTTTTATAAATACATTAATGGCAAAAGGAAGGGTAAGGTCAATTCTCTGTTGGATGCAGAGGGAAATTTAGTACTTAAAGACAAGGAAACGGCAAAGATAAAGAACACTCTCTTTGCCTCAATTTTCAACAGAAAGACAGGTTGTCATCAGGACAACTGTTCTCCTGAGCTGGGAGATGGTGTCAGGGAACAGAATGATCCCCCTGTTATCCAGGAGGAAGCTGTCAGAGAAGTTAGAAGCTGAGCCACATAGATGCTCATAAATCTATGGGCCCAGATGGGATCCATCCCATCCTTACCTGAGTGATGACAGAGCTGGCAGATGAGTTTGCAAAGCCACTCTCCATCATTTACCATCAGTCCTGGCTCACTGGCAAGGTTCCAGATGACTGGAAGCTGGCCAATGTGACTCCCATTCACAAAAAGGGTGGGACAAAGGTCCTGGTAATTATAGGCCAGTTAGCCTGACCTCAGTACCTGGCAAGATAATGGAACAGTTTATACTGAGTGTCATCACACAGAATTTGCAGGCTGGCCAGGGTCTCAGGCCCAGCCAGCATGGGTTTAGGAGAGTTAGGTCATGTTTGACCAACCTGATCTCCTTTTATGACCAGGTGACCTGCCTGGTGGATGCAGGAAGGGCTGTGGATGTTGTCTATTTGGACTCAGCAAGGCTTTTGACACTGTCTCCCACAGCACACTCCTGGATAAGCTGGCAGCCCGTGGCTTGGACAGGAGCACTCTTGGCTGGGTTAGGAACTGGCTGGATGGCCGGGCCCAGAGAGTGGTGGTGAATGGTGCTGCATCCAGCTGGTGGCCAGGCACCAGTGGTGTCCCTCAGGGGTCTGTGCTGGGGCCAGTTCTGTTCAATATTTTTATTGATGACATAGATGTGGGTATTGAATCTTGATTAGTAAATTTGTGGATGACACTAAGCTGGGAGCATGTGTCAATCTCTTGGAAGGTAGGAGGGCTCTGCAGAGAGACCTGGAATGGTTGGATGGATGGGCAGAGTCTAATAAGATGAATATTAATAAGTCCAAGTGCTGAGTCCTGCACTTTGCCACAATAACCCCCTGCAGCGTTACAGGCTGGGGAAGGCGTGGCTGGACAGTGCCCAGGAGGAAAGGGACCTGGGGGCACTGGTGACAGCAGCTGGACATGAGCCAGCAGTGTGCCCAGGTGGCCAAGAGGGCCAATGGCATCCTGGCCTGGATCAGGAATGGTGTGGCCAGCAGGAGCAGGGAGCTCATTCTGCCCCTGTACTCGGCACTGGTGAGGCCACACCTTGAGTGCTGTGTCCAGTTCTGCGCCCCTCAGCTCAGGAAGGACGTTGAAATGCTTGAGCGTGTCCAGAGGAGGCAACGAGGCTGGTGAGGGGCTTGGAGCACAAGCCATATGAAGAATGACTGGGGGAGCTGGGGTTATTTAGCCTGGAGAAAAGGAGACTCAGAGGTGACCTTATCACTCTCTACAACTTCCTAAAGAGTGGTTGTAGACAGCTGGGGGTTGGGCTCTTTCTCCAGGCAGCAACTGACTGAGAGAAAAAGAGAACACAGTCTTAAGCTGTGCCAAGGGAAATATAGTTTGGATATTAGGAAAAAGTTTTTACAGGAAGGATGAAAAATTACTGGAATTATCTGCCCAGGGAAGTGGTGTATTAAACACATCTCTGGATGTGTTTAAGAAAAGACTGGATGTGGCACTTGGTGCCATTGTTTAGTTGAGGTTAGGGTTGGGTTGGACTTGATGATCTTGGAGGTCTCTTCCAACCTAATGATTCTGTGATTCTGTCATTCTGTGATTCTCTGAAGTTTAATGGAGTTTTCTAGTTGCAGGGGATGTGAGTAGGTGTTGTGCTCAGTAGCTGTCAAGCAGAGCCTACAAAGGCCCTGTTTACTTGCAAAAAATATGGATTTCAATGGTTTTGACATCTACAGCAGTACTTATCTAGTCATCTATAGATCAGAATAGAGTAAACTAAGGAAAGATGGAATTTGGTGTGCAAACCTTATTCATTGTGCTTCATCAAACTGTGATGGTAACACTCACTTGTGAATATTGGCTTTGAGGACAATATGTGGAAGACCTGTGGGGAAAAAAACAGCAGAGCTCAGAGCAGCAGCTCATCACAGGAAAAAGAAGATTCAACAAAACTTTTGTTATCTTTTAAACAAGAGAGCTTTCTTTCTGTCTCTTGATTCTTTACACTTTTACTGATAATTTGCACTGGTATAAAATACATTCAATCTGAGTGCCAGATACAGTGGAGGAAATCTCAATTTTTTGAATTCTTGCTTTACAGTGAATAATTTTACTTCTTAGAAGAAAAAAATAATAGTATGTTATACACACATATTGACTCTAAATTAGTGTGACACTAAAGAGTATACCTCACAGTTTTCAAGTCTTCATATAGTGTTACTTAAAAACCACAGGGAAAAGTGGACTAATTTGCCCCAGGCTGGAGCGTACAACAAATTTCACTGAAGGAACAGAATTTCACATCAAAGAGGAAAAAGATCACATCGTAAAACTATAGAATCATGTAATAGCTTGGGTTGGAAGCTGCCTTCAAGTTCAGCATCTAGTTCTGATCCCCTTGTCATGGAGTGGCCTCCCTGCCACCCACTGTAGCAGGTTTCCCAAGGCCCCATCCAACCTCTTTGAATGAGGATGTAAAAAGCTATAATAACACAGGCTTTCAGGAACTGGCTTCAGGTCAGTTTTTATCCCTGTGATATACCACTTCGAATAGGTTTGGTAAAACAAACTCATACTAGAAATTTGGGAGAAAAATCATTCTCATTTGGAAATTAAAATAGTTTTCGTGGGTTTTCTTCCACTTGGTTATTTTGTTTCTTAAATAAACAGGTCTGACTTTCTGAATTTCTCTCTCAATTTTAATGTCTTAAAACATGAGTATATCTGTGTGGCAGATATATTACTTTGAAGGAAATCAGTATTAATTTACTCAGAATTACTCAGAATTACTGACAATTTGCAGTAACTCAGAACTACTTTCAGAAGCTGAGACTTTATGATAGGCATTATAGTAAAAAAGAAGGTAATCGCATGCTTTATGGCTGGTATGTTTCTCTCCTTCTCTGTTTTTGTGTGAGTTTGTGCTGCTGCTCTTTCTTCTTTTATTCTTCTATCTCTTTGTTATTTAAAAAAAAAAAAAAAATTAAAAAGGCAAAAAAGAAGCAACTCTGAAATTTCTAATACCTTCGAGGATTTCTGTAATTTGCAAGTTTCTGAATACATCACCTAAGATACCTTGTGTGAAAATTCTTGGAAATCCATAAGCAGGCTTTTAAAACAGAAATCTAAGTGTAAGAGTCCAAAGAAAGAACAGTGTGCAGTGTCAAAACTTTCCTGGGATAGGAGTTCAAGTAATACTAACCATTATGGCATTATCAGTGGAAGAAAACAGACACAGACTTCACACTCACACTACTTATTCATCCACATTGTTGCAGTGGAAGCAACCTGAAGATCTTGCAAGCCTTCTGCCACATGTGCTGGAGGGTAGCTACCCTGTCAGAATTCCACGTAAACACTCGTACTAGGTTTACTTGTCTGAGGTATTTCAGCACTTCAGGTATGTTCTCAAACCATTTGCACTACAATGAGTTCAAGCAATGCTCTGTGAAGAAAAAGAAAAAAGAAAAAAAAAAAACCCACAAACAACAACAATAATAACAACAACATCAAAAAGAAGAATATTTATGGGATGAGCCATTGATGGCTAATGGAATAATAAAAAAAAAATAGGTGAGTTTCTTTGAGTTTCTTTACTCTGGGTGATTTCCACAGATCTCTTCCAACCTCAACCATTCTGTGACTCTGTGACTTCTACAGACACAGTCACAGACACAGATAGACAGACACAGTCCTTGGTGCAGTGTGGGAAGATGTAGTCTGGGAGGTAGATAGAGGGGGGAAAAGGCCCATAAGAGATCTATGGCTTTAGTGAGTTTTTGAGCAGATATCTAGAGGTCTTTTTGGTATTTGGGGGCCTGATCTTCTCGTGTGAGCCACAAGATCATGGCTCCAGTGTTAGTTAAGAGCGCAGCAAAGCTAGGAATATCTAGCATTGAGTTTGTTAGTCTGAAAGAGACTTGACAAGAGACTTACCAAAACACCAGGCTTTTCCCTTGCCTTCTGTTGTTTTTTTTTTTCTAATTAAAGTGACAATTTTTGTCTGATGAGCAGGAGCAAGGTAATTCGGGGCTACAGATACTGTGATGTTACAAAAAGAAAGTTATGGAATTTGAAAGCCTCTTTCCTACTTTACCAGTAGGAAAAGAAATTTGTTTATTAGTAGAAAGACTAAAGTGACAAGATACTTTATTTTCTTTTTCTCCCCCAAGTCACAGTAGAAGAACTAAGGTATTTTTCAAGGATAACCCCTTTGACCACAGGTTATGTTACAGCTAAAAACCTCCATTCAGGATAAGGGATCAGAAAGAAGTTGGGCAGCCAAAATATAAAACCTTAGTATCTCAAGTAGAACAGGGACAAATAGTGAGCTAGAAAGTGGAGCAGGAACTCTAAAAGTAAGCAAAACTTAGTATTGTATGAGTTAGTATTTTATTTCTAGTTGTCCTCAGTTAAATTCACGTTTGTTTCCTTTTCCTTTTCACAGAATCCTGAAATATTGTGAGTTGGAAGAGACTCACCAGGATCATTGAGTCCAATACTTAAAAGAATGACCTGTACAGACATCAACCCTAGTGTTGTTAGCACCGTGCTTTGATGCTGGATATACACTTGTAATTTCCCTGCTCTGCTGGCTTCTGCTCTATGTTCCTGTAACCAACAAATCAAATTAAATAAATGGAACATAACATACATTACTCTGAATTCCAAGAGATAACATTTCTTAGAAACCTCTCAAAAGCTGGTTGCTATTCTTTTGTTATACCATGTCAATAAGCCCCAAGAGTGCCTGGCACAAAAGTGCATTATAGAATAGCATAATGAAGTAGAGAGATGTTGCTGCAAATTTCTCATCTAATTTCCTGTACAACACAGACCATAGGACTTCCTTTCATTGTCTGTTTTTCTAAAGGCTATGCTCCAATTAAAAATAAAATTATTGTAACTATAATAATAAATTGATTTTTGTTCCTGGTGAAGTATTCCAGTGGTAGGTTATTCTCACAGGTACAGGTGGAAAGTTCACTTTGTTCTGTTCCATACCAAGGTACCACTTTTAATGTGTGGAAATTGTTACATATTTGCTGGGTATCTTGCGAAGTCATCTGTTACTTTCTGTTCTGCACTTTGTGTGATCAAGTTATTAATACTTATTCTCTTTGATCCCTTAATAGTTTCAGTTCTCATGAAGACATATGTTAGGCATGGCTCTAGTCCTTTGAACAAGATCAGTTCCAAGTTTCTTCATGGTGAAGGATAAAAATCAAGAGGCAGACTGGCTAAGACAGATTTTTCCCAACTTTCATTGGCAACACAAAGCTGAGCTTGACTCCATCCCCTGACACCCTCCCTTCAGATATTCACAGACATTGATGAGGTCCCTTCTCAGTCATCTCTGCTCAAGACTGAACAGGCCCAGCTCCCTCAGCCTTTCCTCCCCAGAGAGATACTCCTGTCCTCTCATCATCTTTGTCACCCTCCTCTGGACTGTCTCCAGGAGCTCTGTGTCTCTCTTGTCCTGGAGAGCCCAGAACTGGACACAGAATTCCTGATGTGCCTCACCAGGGCTGAGCAGAGGGGCAGGATCACCTCCAACATCCTGCTGGCAGTGCTCTTCCTGATGCAACCCAGGACACCAATGACCTTTTTGGTCATAAGGCCACACTGCTGGCTCATGGACAGCTTGCTGTCCACCAGGAACCCCAGGTCCTTCTCCTCAGAGCTGCTTTCCAGCAGATTCCCAGCCTGTGCTGGTGCCTGGGGTTATTCCTCCCCAGTGTAGGACCCTGCATTTGACATTGTTGAATTTCAGACAGTTTTTTCCTGCCCACCTCTCCGTCCTGTTGAGGCCCTTCTGAAGGGCTGCATGACCCTCTGGGGTATTGGCCACTGCTCCCACCATTCTATCAAAAAAATCTTATCTGAGGCAGGTGTAAGCCCTATTTATTAGAAGGCTGTGAATTTTTCTATTCTACCACTACCACAGCTCTCAGTTGAAAAGTATATGATGGTGTCTTCTTATTCTTAAAGCAAAGTTGAATTCCTGGTAAATAATAACTGAGTCATGAAACACAGCCAGTTTTCCAGCAGAATCCTTTAGAAGGCATTTGTAAGGCATTTTTATTTTCAACAGGTTTTAATATCTAACGTAGTTGAGTCAAAGAGGATAAAAAGAGGGTCTGGACTGTAGGCATCAAATCTTATGTGTAGAGAGTATTCATAGATTGAAAATAAAATTATATACTCTGAAAATACTGATCAGCATTCTGCTATTCTGCTATTCAAATATGGTAATGCTCTCATAAATGGAAGAAAACTTTTTGGCTTAAAATTGCATGTCGTTCATTTTGATGATGTATGTCGCAAGTTATTTTAAAAGAAAAAGAGTATCATACAGTGCTATGTTTGTAAACACAGTTTTTAAGCAAAAATTTGTAAATAATGACCTCTATTAAAAGCAATGGTTTTTCACATTAATATACAAAACCAAAGAGGTAAGGTTTACTATATGAATTTAGAGAGCAGCACAGAAAATATAAAATTTCAGCACAGAAACATAAAAAGTTGACATGTATGTTCCTTGTAAAATGGTCTTTAACCATTTTTATGGAAAGGTTTGCAGCACCAGAACACAGGCCCTTTTCTTTCACAGACCTGAGTCAGAACAAAATTGGAAGCCATACCTAGTATTTGCAAGGCCTTTGACAAGGCTGATTTGCATGACTCTCCATCTCCTGTCCCTGTGTATACAGAGTGTTTGGAAAAAATTGCCAACAGGAATACATCACAACTTACAAGCTAAAATTTTGGAGGTTTGGTTCTTCTGTTTGTTGTTTATAAATTTAAAATTAATAGTCATCTGTGGGGTAGAGGCAAATGGGTTTTCTTTCATTCTTTGTTGACATAATTCAGTACTAAATTGGGCAGGTATTTAAGATGCATATTCTGTCTTGGCATATTGATCATGTCAGGGCAATCCCATGCACAAACACAGGTTGGAAGGTGAATTAATGGAGAGCAGCCCTGCCCAGAAGGACTTGGGGCTTGCTGGTGTATGGGAGGCTGGACACGATCCTGCCATGGGCACTCACAGCCCAGAAAGTTAATTGCATCCCGGGCTGTATCCAAAGCAGCGTGAGCAGCAGGGCCAGGGTGGGAATTCTGCCCCTCTGCTCTGCTCTGGTGAGGCCCCACCTGCAGTGCTGCATCCATCTCTGGGGTCCCAACATAAGAAGGACTTCAACCTGTTAACCAGAGGGCCAGAAAGGTGATTGAAGGGCTGGAGCAGCTCTCCTTTGAAGACAGGCTGAGACAGTTGCAGTTATTCAGCCTGGAGAAGAGAAGGATCAAGTGAGACCTTGGATCCCTACATAAAGAGCCCCTAAGCAATATTTAGGGAGAAAGACTTCTGGCAATGTCATATAGTGATAGGACAAAAGGGAATGGCTTCAAACTGAAAAAGGGTAGGTTTCTATTTTATATTTAGATTTTAGGAAGAAAATATTTACTGTGAGCATGGTGAGGCACTGGCATATGTTGCTCAGAGAAGATGTGGAGGCTCCATTTGCCCCATTCCTGGTAGTGTTCAAGGCCAGGTTGGATGGGCAACCTAGTCTGGTGGAAGGTGCCCTTGGTCATGACAGGGAAGCTGGAACCAGGTCATCTTTAAGGTCCCTTCCAATGCAGGCTATTGCATGGTTCTATATTTCTGTCATTCTGTGATGTTATGATTTGCTTAGAGGTTGTCATTACTTAACAAGACAATGATATAGTGTATATAATTGTGGTGGTGTGCATTTGTTTTATCTATTTAATGTAATTTATATTGAGTTTTCTGTAATGGTTAGTTCCTTGTACCCCCGTTTTTAGTATTGGTTGTAACCTGTCTGCCCGGAGTTAGAGAAAGTCTGTTATATGTCAGTCATCTCTTCCCCCTTTTATACCTAATCGTCAATCTCCTCTCTCTCCCCTTGGGCACCCTGTCTGTCACCCCAGGACCCTTCCCTGGCTTCTAGAAAGCTCCAGGGAGGGGGTCGAGTGATAGGCTGGGGCCTTGGCAATCCCCTCTCTTCGTTTTTTGGTTGGCCCCCAGTTATTAGGTTCATACCCCCAGTTATACCCCTCGTTATTGTAATTGGCTGACCGGTTGTCGCCACCCCGGTCCCCTCCCCTGTTTTTAAGCTCGTGCACACCTGCTCCCGGGGCTCTTCTGGGCAGGGGGTCAGAGAGTGCCGAGCTCCGTGCTCCCCCTCCCTGCAATAAACACCGTTATACCCTGCCTAGAGGAGTCGCCCTTTCTTTGGCCACCGCGGTTGCGTTCTCCATCGATCAGCTCGTCGCCGGCGTGGGGGAATTGAGAACCCACAGGGAGGAGGCGGCTCGCCCGACTTGCTGCCCCGACCCATCCACATTGCTGCAGTGCATAAACTGAGCTGGCCTGTGGCCGCGCTGGCAAGCGCGAGGACGGACACTGCATCATATAATTTCTTTCCTTTTGTCTTTCAGTAGTTAAAACCAAAGTGCAGACTGGTCTGCTTCCCCACATTTCAACACATGAGAGAAAAGGCTTTTGTGTCTGTGGAATTTAAAAAGCCCAGAGTAATGAAGAGGAAATAAAGAAAATAGCTTTCATGAAAATGTGAAATTAACATCTTAAGTATAATTACTTGGGTTTATTCAGTACTTAAACTGGTAAATTAGTGAACTAAACAGAAGCTAATAATGCAAAATCTTCAGAGCTTGAGCAGAGATGTTTTGACAGAAGTCTAGGAAAGGATTCTGCATACCCCTGTTTGAGAATTGAGAGGTATTTTGAATATATAAAAATAATAGTGACATTTGTGTTTTGCATTCATCTTCATCTTTTTTTTTCTTACGGGTACTGAAACAAATAGCATATCTGATGCCCTACATAGGCTGAAGGGGAAAGGAGAAGGTATTTCTGACTTGTATATGTTTGAAGCCATATTTACTTGGGTAAATGTGCTGTGAGGTATCTGCAGTGTCTTTAGAATGTAGTCTCTCAGGGCAGGGTCATGTTATATTTGTCAGCATTCACTTGCTGTACAACATGATATACCCTTACAATCCTACATTAGATAACATACAAAGAATTCACTTAGCAAGGAAATCAGCTGAGTAGCTTGGCACAGTGGGAAAGCATCCACTTTCAAGGACATTGTCCTTAAAACCAGTACTTATTAATGGGTGAACATTAAAAAACTTTGAGTTCATTTTAGTTTAGATAGCAATGGCAACTAAAGTAATTATGTCTACAGATACAAATTGGAAATATGGCAAAGCAGATTGTTAGATATTGTTAGATATTGTTAGATATCTGATACTTTCTGTGCTCAAACCGTTTTAGAAATTCAAGTAATTAATTATTTCACAGTGATGGAAGATTTTAGAAAAGAAAAGGATGAAAGTTTGGAAGAACTAGTAGTGCAGTATAACTGTTAACACTCAGGTGTAAAAAGTTAAAGATAATCTCATAAACTAAGATTTATTTTGGGGAATCGTCTAGCACCTATTCATATTCAGCTGAGGCCAAAATATTCTTGAAGTATTTTCACATAACTTTGTATACTGAATTAACAGGAGTATCTAATACTGAGTGTCCCGGCATTCTTCTGAATGGAAAATGGACACTTGCAATAGAATTTGCTGAGCAGGTTGAGATACTGAATGCCTTTCTTTGTATCAGTCTTCACTGGTCAGCCTACAGGTATCCCTAACTTAGGAAAGCAGAGGAAAATTCTGGATGAAGGAGGGTTTCCACTTGGTGGAACAAAATTGGGCTATGGACCATTTAGTTAAAGTTAATATCCACAAGCCCATGGGCCTGATGAGATGCATTTACAGTTGCTGAGGGAACTCGAGGATGTCATTGCTTGGTCAGTCTCAATCATTTTCAAAAGGTCATGACAGTCAGAAGAGGTGCCTGAGTACTGAGTACTGGAAAAAAACAATTATCATCCCAGTCTTCAAAACATCCAGAAATGGGTACCCAGGGATTTATAGGACACAGAGCTTCACCTCAGTCCCTGGAAAAGGGATGGAACATTCTAGTCTGCTTCAAAGGCCATCTTTTGAGCATGTAGACAAGATAAGAAGGTGATAAGAAGTAATCAGCATGGATTCACTGAAGGGAAATCAAGCTTAACCAAACTGATTGCATTCGCTGATGCAGCCAGGCTCTTCTCAGTGATGCCAAGCAAAAGGACAAGAAGCAGCAGCAGAAACAGATGCACAACAAGTTCCACCTGAATATGAGGAAGAACTTCTTTACTGGGCAAGTGACCATGTACTGGAACAGATTGCAGATAATTATCTCTACTTGATGAAGCTGTTATACATCTTAACAACATCCATTATCCAAAACCTTCTCTGCAATTAGTCTGTATCCTGTAAGTACACTAGTAAGGCTTCAAGAGAGTAAATTCTTGAGGGGTGGAGTGACCTGTGAAATACCTTTGAAATGTCCATCTCTATTCTAAAAAGAACACCAAAAACATTCCAGAAAGTATTAGGTAAATGTTATGTTGTTTTCAAGTATGGTATGATAATGAAGATGCAGCATTGTGTCCTGAAAGGAATCCATGGAACTGTATTATATTTACCTCTTTTTCTCCTGTGGCATGTTGCGAAAACTTAAAGTGCCCAGAAATTTAATTTTCTTCAGATACTCTTAACGTGGAGTATACAAGGACATGGTGTATTTCTAGTTATTTTCAATTTTGATGTTCATACGTGTCTTAAAAAGGAGACAGTATGTGATTTCATGTCATGTGGCTGCTGACAGCAAATTGATAGCATGTATTTTCTTTATTCAGGTCAGGATTTCTTGTGTCAGAAGTAATGAAGGCAGAAGTAAAGATCACTAGGGATGGGAAACTGTGTAGAGACCAACTGAGACAATCGCACTCCAGGAAAGAAATTAGTTTTCAAGAAGGGCTTACTTTGTTGCCACTCTTAGTCCTTTAGAGGTGCAGAGACAAAACTACTGTTTTGTCAAGAGTTGTTTTAGAAGAGATAACCAATAGCTCCTGGTATTCCATGTATATTATCTTTCTATGATACAATCCTGGGAAAGGGAGTCATTTACCTTTTGAGTTGCTCCTGGTTCCATGATAAGGTCTAAATCATTTGAATGTTGTCTTCAACTACTTGTAATGTAGAACCTCTATACAGTAATTTAAGAATCTGGCCATACAGTGTAGGAATCAACTCCTAAAATTTTGGTGTAAGTGTCTGAAATAGTTACTTACAGTTATTGACTTCATAAGCTCCTTTTCGCAATGCATTCTTATTCTCTGTAGTTGAAGAATTTTCTGTTTCCAAGAGACAGAGATATTTGCTGGTAGAACTACTGAAATAATTGAGAGGAATTTATTCTTGCAGTATCAGTGTTTACTCCTGCAGACATTTGATATATTAATAGGTGGAAAGGTCTGTGGTTTTGACAGGAAAGAGGAAATCTAGTGAACTTGCATCAAAATGTAGTAGATATCCACATTCTCATTCTTTTCTAAGGTTTTGGGTTTTGTTTTTTTGTTTTGTGTGTGTATGTTTGTATGTGTGTATGCATTACTTCAGCTCATTAGAAACCTCTTTGTGACTTCAGTAGCTCTTAACTTATCATACATATAAAACCTTTTTAATATCACTTTTGTCCTAAAACAGCTAGTTTCCACTGTGAAAATTACACCAAGAAGTAAGAAATTTTTTTGCAAGTTCTGTCCGAAAGTTTGTTTTTCTGACTAATAGTTGAATTTGTTGCCTTCTGAGAAGATAATTCTTTTTCATCTTAATGCTTGCATTTTGATTTATTTTCCTTTTCTGACTCTGAATTCACAAATTGAATCTCTTCCTCAGCATAGTAAATCCCCAAGGAGTGTGTATCAGCCAGAGTCCTCCCCTGTTCTCCCGCTTGAGAAGGGTGCTCCACACACAGGGCTGTACATGCAGCCTCTTGGATCTGTGAACCTTGTTACTTTCAAGGAAGGAAATCAAGGCATGGACGAATTTCCTATTCTTAGCCAGCTGCATTTTTGTGTTTTGTTTCAATTTGATATGAATGTTATCTAATCACAACTTTTTTTCTCCCTGAATTTGTTTCCTTCCTTTCAGGAATCTACACATATTGTACCTTCAGAAACATATTCGTGTTTTTCCTGATTCACTATGAATCTGAAAGAACTCCATTACAGTCAGTGGTGGGATATGTGTACATACAGACTCAGAAAACACACTAGTAAATTTCTCCCTGATTTGAACACATATTTAGTAAATATTGTTACTTGGAATCACATTTTCTTTTCTTCATAGATTTTTTTCTTTAATTTACTCTAACGATTTAAAATAAGGCTTTTCTATTGCTATGTAAGGCTGGAATAAATTTAGTAAGTAATATGTCTGGTTTCTTAAGCAAGAAATATTCTGTGATCACACTGTGCATGACTGCCTTTCTTCACTCTTTGTAGGTTTTAAACCCATCGACATGTGTCAGCCAAAGTTACAGAGGAGAGGGATGTCAAAGGTAATTAAGTTCTGGCAGGTTTGGTGATAAAATTATTGCAAGTGTATTGGTGAAGGAAAAGGAAGTGACAAGAAAGTATTGAACAAAAGAGGCATCTTTTGCTAGTTTTTGTGTGCCTAGACCTATTCCTCTCATTCAACCTTTGAAAAAATTATAGACATTGATTTGTATCTTCACTCAGCTTGGTTGCATTTTCTCATAGTATACTGTAAGAAAACAGAAGCTATATAGAGGATTAAGTGGATTAAATTCCATAACTAAAAACTAGTCTATATTCCATGGTTAGAATAATTTATTCAGGAAAATAGGCAATTTCTGTTATGGTTATATTTAAATACATTTTAAGGGTATGAAAATTCAGTTATTTTTAAGCACTGCTAGAAAACAAAAATAGAAAAATAATCCCGGTAATTTTTTATGTCAGTTGACTTAACAATGTTATGTTACTGCATTGCTTCCTATATATGGTTATTCCTACACTGGGTTCTTTTGCTAGGTTTTGAAACAGCACAGATTGAAATCTGTATTACTGCTGAAATTTGCTAGGGCCAGTCTAACTAGAACAAAAGTAGGAGTAAGGAAATCAAAATGTGTTCACTTTTTAACATGTCTTTCTTCTTCTGATTTTCTGGAAGCCATCCTCAAACAGCAAGTCCTAAAGGAATACATGATAAAGTTATCTCTCTAGAATTAATACAAACAGGATATAGACATATGGAATTGATTATTTTTATCATTGTCTAGTATAAGTGATCAAATTCAGTTATAGATTTTGGCATCTCAGACACAAATATTCCTGAATAGAACCTTCTCAAATAGTTGACATCTTCTTGACGTATCACTGCTTAAAATTGCTGGAGTGGGCTCAATTGGAATCAGAGAACAGGTTATCTGGGGATGTCAGAGAGGGTTGTGAGGGTAAAGAGTATGGAGAAAATTCCTCAAATATTTATGCACAGAATGAATAGCTAATGTTAATGTAAATGGTATGTGTGGCATGCTGTGACCTTTCAATAAAATATACACTTTTTCTCTCCATGTAGAAGCTGCATGCTCTTGAAAGCACGTGTAGCATTACTAGATGAATGACATCTATCAGATTCTGCACTTGGAATGGGGCAGCCCTGGAGGTATGGACAGACTGTGAAATGAGACACTGGAAAGCAGTGCCATGGAAGGGGACCTGGGGGTCCTGGCAAGCTGAACACGAGTCAGCAGTGTCCTGGCAGCCAGGAGGGCCAACCCTGTCCTGGGGTGCATCAGGCACAACATCACCAGCCAGGCAAGGGAGGGGATTGTCCCCTCTGCTCTGAGCTGGGGCAGCCTCACCTCAAGTGCTGGGGGCAGTGTTGGGTGTCACAATATGAGAAAGACATGAAACTGTTAGAAAGTGTCCAAAGAAGGGCAGCAAGGATGCTGAAGGGCCTTGAGGGGAAGCCATATGAGGAATGGCTGAGGTCACTTGGTCTGTAAAGCCTGGAGACTGAGGAGAGAGTCCATTGCTGTTAGCACTTCTTCATGAGGGGAAGTGGAGGGGCAGGCACTGATCTCTTCTCTGTGGTGACCAGTGAATGGCCTGAAGTTGCGACAGGGGAGGTTTAGATTGGCTGTTAGGGCTTCCCCCAGAGAGTGGTTGGGCACTGGAACAGGCTCCCCAGGGAAATGGTCACAGCACCAGCCTGACACAATTCAGGAACTGTGTGGACAATGTCATCAGGTTCATGGTGTAATTCTTCAGGCTCTTTTTTGCAGGATCAGGAGCTGGACTTCAACAATTCTTGTGGGTCCCTTCTGACTCAGGATATTCTATGATTCTATCTTTTGTCTATTTTTCTGATTATCTGATAAATTCCTTACTTCTGAGCAGTACTAAAGAAGGAATCATCTTTTTAAAAATATGAGTAATTTAGCACTGTTAGAAATAGAATTAATTGGTGTTTAGTCAGAGTTACACTTGATATCTCCACATTTCCATTACTGCAAAAAGACAGTGGCAGCAGAGTAAAAATTAACCTAATTCAAGCTGAATGCCAGTGTTTGGCATTGATCAATGATAGGAAACATCCTTTTTGTGTAGTAACCTGTACTATTGCATGTAGTACTGACTAGACCAGTGAGGTGGGCTGACCTTGACTGGACACCAGGTGACCACCAAGACTCTACTATTCCACAGATGATTAGGGGAGGGAAAATCATATGGAAAACAACTCACAAGTTGAGACAAGGCATTTTATTAAAGCAGAAGTGAAGTCTGCATACACATAAGCAAAGCAAAATAAATAATTATTTTCTATTTGCCACAGCAAGTGATGCTCAGTGTTCAGCTTCTTCTCAGGAATCAGGGCTCCTATGTCAGTGGAGGTTAGTTATTAGTTTTATTTGAGTGACATCACATGGTATGGAGAATCCCTTTGGTCAGTTTGGGTCAGCTGGCCTGGCTGTGTCCCTTCCCAGGACCATCCCCAGTCTGCTGATGGGGCAAAATGTTGAGAGACAGGGTTGATACTATGCCATCTTTTTACACCCTCCATTCAAACAGTTGTAAAGAGTAATAAAGTCTCTCCTGAGCCTCTCCAGGCTAAACAATCCCAGCTCCTTCAGCTATTCCTCACCGGATTTGTGTGTCAGACTCTTCCCCAGCACCACTGCCCTTCTCTGCCCTCAATGTCTGTCCTGCAGGATTTGTGGCCTTGTCAGTGCCAAGTACCGGGGGAAAATCCCTTTTCTGGTGCTGCTGGCTACACTATTGGTGACACAGGCCAGGATGCCACTGGATTTCTTGACTACCTGGGCTCACACTGGGTAATATTTGGCCACTGTCAACCAGCACTCCCAGGTCCTTTTCCTCTGGTCACCTTTGCAGCCACTCTGCCTCCAGCCTATAGCACTGCTTAGGGTTTTATTTAATTTCCTAGGAAATAAAATAGAGGTGCAAAGAATCAAACCAGAAACAATTTGTTTCCCAGCATGGAGATTCAAACCTCCAAAAGAGAGGCTTTACTGAAATAATAGCATTACATGTAAGAGCTGGAGATAAAATTTATTCATGTATCTTCAAAAAAATTTTTTCACTTGCAATGTTATCCATTTTTTGCCTGACAAAGGTTTGTTTTTACCATGAGTTGTATTTAATATTATACTCATTCACCTAGCATTTATGCTTCTTTCTTGTCATTTTCACAAAACTGGGGAAAGCTGCCTTTACCCAGTGGTATTACTGATTGAAGTGAAAAAGAAATATTCAAGAGCCTTCCTAATTATTTTGCTTCTTTTTTATATCACTTTTTGATGAAAACAGATTAACAACTGGACCCTGCAGTTGTGCCTCTTATTCATTGTCAATTGCCCTTTTATTGCAGAAGTAAATTTGATTCTCATTGGAGATGATGTAACACACTTTAAGGAGACTAATAGGTTTTTAGAATTCAATTGAATTTAGATAGAGGTTTTGAGTTCATTTGCCAAATGATTTTGCTACTGTCTTTATTATACATGATCAGTTTTCTTTACAGGATTATAGGTTTTGCAGTTTTTGGTTTGGTCTCGAATGTGTTTTTTATATTTTTAATGCAACAAGTATATTTTCCTGTTCTGTGTATTCTAAAATATTTATCTGTATTTTGTCATCTATATTCTTTTCTCTACTCTACCCGCACCATGTCATGGAAAAACAGATGTTTACCCAAAAAAAAAAAAAAAAAAAAAAAAAAAAAAAAAAAAGACAACTTTGGCATGGATATTTAATATAAATATAAATAAAAAATTTATAGCATGTATAGCATGTTAAATGTAATTCTTTCTGTTACTGTTTATACTTAATTTTCAGAGAGCAGAGAGGGCAACATTTACAGAGAATGTGCAATATATATTTCAATTAAGAATGAATTCTGGAATTAATTTGTGGCTTGTATTTCATTAACAAAAATTTCTGCCTTGAAGTGACATTAACATGTGCTTGTGCTGTTTTGTATTTTCCCTCTTTGTTCCTTGGTTTATTCTCTAGTGATTATAGATTTTCTTTGAGCGCTTTCTGTTCTTTCTGTAGAGCAGCTACTACTCATGTGTTTACAGTGCTGCATATTTCCATCATGTCCCTAGGGCTAACTTCCTTAGTGGTGAGTCTTCTAGAAAACTCCAATCTTGATGTAAATTTTTGGGATATTTTAACTCCTTTCATGATACACAGCTGGAAATGCCAAAAGCTATTTCTTAAAATGTAAATTTATGTTATTACTAAGAGTTGACAAGATTTAATAACCCTTTTCTAGACTTCTTAGTTTTGAGATTCCACAGCAAAATAGCAAAAATCTTGTGAGCCTTGTGGGACATCTTATCTTATTCTGTTACCCTTTAGAGTATTTAACAAGAGGGGAGAAAAGGGACATTTAAGCATTTTATCACACTAGTATGGCTATAGCTACTGTAATAGTTGGAGCTATAGATTCAATGTCTACGTACTTGCAATACTCCTCAAAAACTTGTCAATGGGAGAGATACAACAATGTAAAAAAAAAAGAAAGTAGTGGTTAGCAGAACTGGATCGTAGATACTGGAGGAGCGGTGAATACAGATTGGGCACTTAATTTTCCAATGATTTAGAGATTTTCAGTTCAGTTGCAATTATTTATCTTGACGATGAATGCAATATGGAAAATCTGTAACTTAGCTATAGCTTATATCAAAATTTGATAATCAATTTTATTTAAAACTACATCTAAAGCAATCAATTTCCAATTATAATCCTATTGTTTCACATTGGTATTTTCTAGCATGCCAAATTTTCTAGACGAATAATTTATTTCAATTGTTACAGTAGTCAAGCTGAAACAGCTGGCATTGCACTGGTCTTACTTACAATGAATGTTTCCTGTTAGTCGTAAATCATTACACACCCACAAACACGAGCACACAAACCCTCAAACAAAACACCTGCCTCTTGGTTAAAATGCTGGTTTCCCCAGTATAAAAAACTACAGAACTATCTTACTGCCCTTTGAAGGACTTTCTTCTGCTTCTAAGGACATTTTGGAGTGTGTTTGATGTTAATACCCTCTTCCATCAGATCCTGGCTGGATTATTTATTCTAAGCTGTCTCCTAGTGTTATGCATACTCATTTATCTTGAGGACTGCATTTTAAGGAACATTCCTGTATCTTGCTTTCATGCTCTATTATCCACTATAATCCACACCACAAGAATTTTTTATTAGTAACATGCCTATTTACTGAGAATGAGGAAGACATATCCATAATACTATAATCACTTGGTGCTTTAAGTAATTTTTCAATTCATTGTAGGACTTATCTTTTCTTTAAATCCTACCATGAGACTAGCCATCTGTGTCAACCTCCTTTTGTTATATTCTTGGCCATGTAATGTGACTGAGGTTTGCAAATGCAGATGCTTATGAAATCATTCTTTTGACAAGACCCTGATTACAAAGCTGGTTTTACAGCTGCAAATACATGAAACCCCCTTAGATGTGCAAAGTTTTAGTATGGAATGAAGCCAGAGTCAAACCCACTCAAAATGCTGTGATGTGCCTTTTCATGACAGTACCCTTTTGGTTCTCTACAAAAGGATGTCTGTTCTGTGTCTTCAGTAAACTGAAGTAACAGTAATTCGTAATCAAAATTATTCTGCACCTCTTTCCCCTGGTAAGGTTGAATATATGGAGAAACTGTACTGTCAAGACACAGGACCTATAACCTTCTAGTCAGTGCTGATATAAGAGATGTTTTTGTTATTGCCCAGCGGATTTTATGCAGAGACAGGACCTTTTCTGCTTTCCATACTACCATACTGGCAAGGCAGTTGGGAGGCTGGGAGGTGACACAGCCAGGACAGGTGGTGCAACGGACCAAAAGGGTGTTCCAAACCATACGATAGGATGCTCAGAATATAAACTTGGGGGGAAAGGAGGAAGGGGCAGTTGTTTGGAGTGATGACATTTATCTTCTTCCCAGGTCACTGTAACATGGGATCCTGCACTCCTGGGGATGGCTGAACCCCTGTCTGCCCACAGGAATTAGATAATTAATTCCTTGTTTTGTTTTGCTTGTGTTCATGGCTTCTGCTTTTCATATTAATCTGTTTTTATCTCAACCCATAAGTTTTCTACCTTTTACCTTTCCAATTCTCTCCCCAGACCTACTGATGGGGGAGTGAGAGAGAGGCAGGTGTTTTGTTTGAGGGTTTGTGTGCTCGTGTTTGTGGGTGTGTAATGATTTACTTCCTATGTAAATTAGATGGTTCATACGACTTTGTTCACACATGCACAGCAGCCTTTGAGACCCTCACCTAGAAGGTAAGCTGTTGGAAGGGGGGTTGGACTGAGCAAGAGTGTCAAGGCAGAAAAATAAGTTGGCTCAGCACAGCTTTGCCCCAGCTTTTCAGGACACTCTCTTCTAATCACAACTGTCCTGTTACAAGAGTCAGAAGGTTTGAGAAACAACATGGTTGTGCCTGGTCCTCCACAGACCCAGGAATTCATTGTTCTAGATCAAAGCCAGATCTGGATGCATCACTCCCATCTGCATCCTCAATAAGAGGCAGGGAAGAAAGCTTTTTACATTGGATCTAAGGTAAAAACTTTTGATAATATCTATCAGTGTACGGGGAAAACTGTAGGCCAACTGAATTAACTGTAACAAATTTATATTCCACTGAATAATTTATTATAATATTAATGAATTTTAGAACAATTCTTTTGCTGACCACTAAAAGTATTGGCAAACATTAATATATACCAGTTCAACAGTTACAGAAGATGCTTCAAATCATGGTATGTTTTGGTTTGGAAGATACTTTTAAAGATCCTTTAGTCCAATGTTCTACTATGGGGGCACTTTCCACTAGACCAGGTTACTCAGAGCCTCGTCCAACATCAAATCAAACACATCCAGCAATAGGGCATACACAGATTCTCTGGGCAACTTGTTCCAGTGTCTCACCACCCTCAACATAAAAATTTTTCTCCCTTATATCCAAACTAAATTTACCCACTTTCATTGTAAAACCGTTGCCCCTTGTCCTTCCTCTACAGACCCCAATAAAAAGTCTGTCTCTGTTCACTGGACCCACTCCAACAGGTCTTTCTTATACTGGGGATTTTAAAGCTGTATGGAGTATACCTGTGTGGGATCTCAAGAGATCACTCTCAACCTGTTGGCTACACTGGTCAGTTGGATGTAGTTGGCTTTCTGGGGTGCAAGCACACCTTCCTGGCTCATATTTAGTTTGTCATCCACCAGTATCCCCAGTAGTCTTCTCCTCAGGGCTGCTCTCACTCTGTTTTGTACCTCTGTCTACACTGGTAGACACCCCAGCCCAGGTGCAGGACGTCATACATGGCATGGTTGACATTTAAGAGGTTCAAATATTCAATAGCAGTCATTTACTTGAAAACTAAATGCATTCAAGGATTGAAACTGCTTGATTTCTCCTAGGTTCCTTTGTGATGCCCAGTCTCACTGACTGGAAGATTATAAAAATAAAGAGGGAAATGTGCCAATAGCAATCCATTCTTGCAGTAGTGTGATATTCTAATTAATTAAATGATGAAAGAAGTGGTAGTGAATAAAGTGACATTGCTGGAAAGACAAACTGAGACAGTCAATGAATTCTGGGAAGGTTCGGGAAGATGGCGGAAACAGCTTTAAACTGAAAGAAAGCAGGTTTAGACTAGATATGAGAAAGAAATTGCTGAGTAGTTTGTACGACTCCTATCCCTGAGTCTTCAAGGTCAGACTGGAGGATGTCTCAGAAACCTGGTCTAGTGAAAGGTGGTCCTGCCCATGGTAGGCATGTTGAAACTAATACATCTTTAAAATCCCAAACATTTTTTATGACTCTATGAATTCAAGAATTCTACAACAGACACATCTCTTAGACTCCTCTAAGCAGTAATTATCATGCCTAATTACAGCAACAAGCAAGACTTAAAGAAGATAATCATAGAATTTTTTCATTTTAAAAAAACCCTTAAGATCATTGTGTCCAAGCATTAACCTAACACTACCAAGTCCACCACTAAACAGTGTTTCAAGGTGCCACTTCTGCACAGCATTCAAACACCTGCGGGTCTGGTGATTCAACCCCGGGTAGCCTCTGTTCTGAACAATTTCAGTTAAGGTTTTTTTCCTTTTATTCAATATTAATCTCCCCTGGTCCAAATCAAGGCAATTTTGCCTCATCCTCTCACTTATCACTTGGAAGAAGAGGCCGACCCCCACCTCACTACAGCCTCCATTCAAAGGGATGTAGAGTGCAAATAGGAAGATATCCCATGAGCCTCATTTCCTCCAGCCTAAACAGCCCCAGCTTCCTCAGCTGCTCCTCACTGGATTTGTGCTCCAGACCCTTTACCTGCTCTGCTCCCCTTCTCTGGACATGCTCAGTGTCCTTCCTGTAGTGAGTGAGGGGCCCAAAACTGAACACAGGATTCAAGGTGTGGCCTCCAGAGTGTTGAATACAGGGGACAATCCCTCTCCTGGCCCTGTCATCCATGCTGTTTCTGATACAGGCCAGAATGACATTGGCCTTTGCCACCTGGGCACATGCTGGCTCATAAAGAAGAGATGGTTTCACTCTGATTTTATTAGTTACACCCGTCTCTATGCAGAAGTACCTGTCAGTGGCATAAAGCAAATTTTAAGCTGGAGAGATGAAACTAACTAATTTTAGGCTTTCTAAAGATACTGGAACCATCATTCCTCCCAAATCTGAAATCAACAGAGCTTGTGCATAACTGAATTTCCCTTGAGGAAAATAATGAAAAACAGCTGTACAAAATATATTGACAACAAGCAGGCAGCTCAGACAGTTCAGTTACATGAAATGTTTTGCATACAAATAAGAATGAATGCATATAAATATGAATGACGATAAGTTTCTCCACCAGTTTTCAAATTATTTAATTGGTGGGGGAGAGGGGGAGGGGGAAGCCTTATTCTGAAAACAGAAAAAGTACATTTCTATTTCTGCTGAGGCTAAGAAGTAATAGGGTTAAATTTCAGCAAGAATTATTTAGATTATCATTTATGGTAAAATTTAATTCAGAAGAGTTACACACAGGCAATCTGCTCCTCTGTGTCAAGCATTATCATTCTTATCATATGTTTGTCTGCATTTTCCTTAAATAATCCTATATTGAAGAAGTATGTCTTTTAACAATCTACTGTAGCCTCATTTTCTAAGAAATCAGTCACAATCAGAAATTAGTTTTATTTTTAATTTTATTGAATCTTGCTTTTACTGTTACTTACAGATGAAATCTCAACAATAGTTTGTTACATTACTGTAGAGGAGGAATTTTCTTTTTCTTAAGAGAAAACTTTTCTGAGCAAGTGGTTGTACTGTAAATATTTTTTATCCTGAAGCCCAAATTTGAGGATCTGAGGCAGCAAGGGAAGAATACATCAAAGTCCTCGCTTTTCCATGAAAGGAAAAGGGAGAGACGAATTGGTGCATAAATAAAGGAATGTTTATGCTACAACCATGGTGTAAGATTTTGAATACACCTCCTATCTTCTGTTCTAATCCTAGGACGGCTGCACTTCTTAGGGTTTTCAATGATCTAACGTTGACGTCTAGTGGTGGGAAGGTAGATTGCAGAGAGGAATCCTGCCCAGCTCATACACACACATTTTACCGAGGCACAGGAATGTTACCCTAAAATTTAAACCCAGCCATTAAAACCGTAAGATTTGTGGAGGTAAGGAGAGTAATATTGAGAATTACTGCACAGTCAGATGAGAAACTAAATGCCTCATCTTTTATATTAAAAATATTTAAGTCTGAAACATTTTTATTTTCAGTGTTTCTCTTTGCTGTGTGATATAAATGGCATGGATGAAGAGACTGGGGATAGAGTACTGTTGGTAAACACTATAACTAGACTGATATTTGCATTTGTCTTCAGATCTTAATCCCTATGTTTATTTTGGGGTAATAGCAAAGATTATTCAAAAGAAAGTTAAAGGGTTTTATTACGTCAGCAACAACTAGGCTAAGGCACAAGCAACTGAATTTTTATTTAGCGGCTTCTGTGGGGAACACTTTAGTGATTACTGGTTACTACTTTGTGTTTGAGTCTGTGTGATTCATTGATGATAATGCCTTCATCTTGTTTCTGTTGTGTGCATTAACTTTGCAGTTATTTCATTGACCTTGGTCATATTGTTATGTCCTCATTTGTGCCAATTTGTCAAGATATTCTTGGAGTACTAATGCCAACTACCGGAATTATTGAGTGCACATTTTATTTAGAATATATTCTGTTTAGGTAAGGGGACCTGCCAAATGACTCAGGATACAATTGTGAAAGTAATTGCTACATCTTTCCTTCTATGGTCCTTTAAGCTTTCACATTCACTGAGCATTGGATGTGTGTTTCCAATCCTTTTACTCTCCAGAGTTAACACAGTAACTTGAATGGTGTTTCAAAACATTGTTTTAGAAAATTTACATTACACGAAAAAGTTTTCTAATTCAAGCAGCCCAGTTACCATGTATTTTGAAATATTATTTAAGTAAGTTTTGGATGGGGGAGAGGGGTGGTGCAGGCAAGGTATTTGAAGTAACCTGAGTACTCCTATTGGAATGTAGTTTAATTCCATTTAGAGCTAACAGTTTCTGTCTCCTGACTGTAGCTGTTTGGAAGAGTGGGCCATAGCAGACATGCTAAGCCCTGAAGTATGTTTACAGCTTCCAGTTAGATAATGTTATGGAAGCAAGCTGGTGACACTGAAAGAAGGAGGAGGGGAAACAAAAAGGTGAAGGGTCACAACAGTAAATGCTTCTATTCTTCCTGCCATATTATAGAAATAATAAAAAAAAACAATTATGTTCAGTGGTCTTGAGAAAAAGTCAAAGTTATAAAAGCAGCCTGAATAACCTTCCTTAAATAGTACTGATGCTTTACATCACCAAAAAGATTATGTATCCTTTTACATAATGCACGATTATATTCTGCAAGACTTGTATCAAGTTTCAGCCTACCCCGGGCGGGGGGGGGGGTGGGCTTCAGGAACAGGCTGCCCACGGATGTGGTGGGTGGAGCCACCAACCCAGAGGGGTTCCAAGAAACACCTGGATGTGGCATACTCCAGTTGACAAGGTGATGATCAAGCAAAGGTTGGATTTTATGATCTTGAAGGTCTTTTCTAACCTAAATGATTCTATGATTCTATGTTGAATCCTACTATCAGAATGTAAAGATGTTATAATAATTTATTAGTTATAGAGAAAACACATGCTCCCTTCTTGGCCAAAGAGAATCCTATTTATTCTGTGTGGTTTAGAAAACTTAATTTCTCTCATGGTCATTGACAAACTACAACAGTGAAGCAAACTATTAATATATGCTGATAATTTCAGTAGGCTTTTGGAAAAAATTACTTTGACCCATAAGGTTTACTTTTGAAAAAGTATGCTCCACACATTTCAGAAAGCAGTGTTGCAAACAGCTTTTGTCCCACTAACATATGAATGGGGAAAAAAAAAAAAAAAAAAAAAAAAAAAAACCACAAAACAAAACAAAACAAAACACCACTAAAGGGATGTATGTCTTTATGGTAAGTTGACATTTAAATACAATATTAGCTCATTTTAATACTGTCCAGATTTTTCTTCCATAACCCATAGCTTTTCACTGTTCAAAACCACAAATTGTGCTTTGGACTATGATTTAAACAACAAGTCAAAGCTGTCAGAGACTTAATTTTGGAGCTATATGAGGTTCAGAATCCAGACAGAAGATAATCTTTCCCACTTGTGCCTCAGACGGAAAATACTCATTTTGTCTTTGCTGTTGCCAAGGCCATTAAACCTGAGGGAGCTTGACCTGTTTTAAAGAAAAACATAGTTGCAGCCACAAAGTGTGGCTTGCTCATAACACATCCTGTGTTGATTAAAAAAAAAAAAGGTATCTTTTAAAATATCAGTTACCAAAATGGAAGGGGAACTTATATTTACTGAAGAAATATGGATTAAAAGAATTTTAAAGAATTCATTTGAAAGTTTATTTTTAAAATGATACATTTAAAATATTGTGTTCATACTTCCCATCTGATTTTTGCCTGTGAGTTATTTTTTTGACAGCTATAAGAATCAGGTGTATTTCGAAGAATGTACATAGCTATATTGCTGTCCTGTTGGTATTTTCTTAAGACTTTTTTTTTTTTTTTTTTTTAATTTAGCATTTACAATGATAGCTTATAAAATTTGAAACAGTATTGCCTTAAAAATAACAAGTTAGGATTTTTTAGGGTGCTAGACATTTTTATATTTTTGTTCCGAGCAATGCAGTTGAAAGATTAGGGTAAGTCTATTAGGCCATATAGAAGCACATATAGACCCTGTAGTGTTCATAGACCAAGTGTTTGGATATTCTAGTAGTAATTACAAAATATTAATTATTGGTGACTCTTGCATATCACTACCTTTTTGTTCAAGTACTTTACAACAACAGTTCTCCAAGAGCAAGGCATTTAACAAATGTTCCCAGCATTCACTGTCATGGGAACTGAAAGATTATCCACAGGTACCTGTGATCAACTAGGCCATAAATTCCTCCAAGTCACTAACATAACTGCCATTAACTAACATTTCGCCTGCCATTAAGCTTCGTGGGTAGTTTTCCATGGCATGGAGAGCAGTAAAGGTTGATCTTTAGAAGATTTCCAGCCCTTTTCCTACCTCCTACACTTTCTGCCGAATTACAAATCCCTCCACTAAAGATGGCAACACCACTAATAGCATAGTCAATTCTCCTTCACTGGGTCAACAATTCTCCGACAAAATAATAAAGACATGAAGGCAATTTTGAAAGCTGTTCTTACCATGCAAAACTCACAGAGGTTACTGGCACTTGATCAGTTTGCCCAGCGACACTGGTGAGTACAGCATGTTAGTAGAACAGCCTCATAATAGCAGTAATTAACCTCAAAAGATGTGCTGGGGTGCTCCTATATTTAAGTACCTGAAAATGCCATTTTTCTAAGGGAAAATAATGTAGCAATAGTTTTTACTATCAGCATAAAATAGCCATTTCTGTGCAGCACAGGAAAAAAAGAGTTCTACTGACTTTTCCGTTTGAGTATTGCTTTTGTGTATGCCACCAGGTGATAGCTCTCACCGCTCAGTCCTGGGAAAAGCACACCTTGACCTTTCCCTGCTCATAAAAGATGTTTGCAGTTTCACATATTAAACAATACAGATCCCCTTTTTCCCAGCAGTACAGAAAAAGGAGTGTTTCCAGAAGAAAACAGTCTGTAACGTTTGACTCATTTGCTTTTTCTTTAGTGTTGGAAAAGCAAGAGAAACCCCTTCTTAACAATGCTTTTGTTTTGAAGGAAGTGAAGGACACTGACCTATAACACCATGTCCATATTAGCGAATGGCAGCTCTCTGTGCTGAGAGAACAGTGAGGAACACTCTGGGATGAGGTACAGGACACAGAACCACTTGCTGAATGAGAGACAGCCAAGAAGGGGGGAGGGGTTGGCAGAAAGCACAGAATACAACAGCCCATCTGAATATCATCCATGCTCCCAACACATTACCTGAACCCTCCTTTAGAAGTACTGATGTCATGCTATGTCTTCAAACCTACTGTCCTAAATTAACCACTGTTGCTCAGAGAAGAATTCAAAAGCATTTATTGTCATAAGATCTATAGATACTGGAGTTTTACTTTAAAAATTCCAGTCACATGAAAAGACATAAACAAAATACTTTTCTAGGGTAGCAAATTTATTAGAAGAGAGCCTATGAAATGCCCAAATGCCTGGACTGCTTGATTCAGTTTTGAGCCCCCTGGAACCTCCAGAAAAACATGTTCAAACTTTTAGAGGCTTCCTCTGAGAGTCAATATTTGCTGGGGGTCAATTATGTGACTGGGATATTTGCACCATGAATGCAGGAGCCTGGCTTTGCTGGAGTACGAGTCTTGCAGATGGTGAGACTGTTACCCATCAGCACAATATTGCTTTATTGTCACGCTTCATAACCAACAATCAAAAGCATACATGAAGATAAACCTCTGCACATAGTTCTCAATCTCCTTGATGCAACGAGGAGTGAACATGCACAAAGATAAAAAAAAAAAACAGACATCCAGCAAAAAGAGAATTCCATTTTCCGCTCTTTTTGCCTATTAGTGTCCCATCTCATCATGCCTGCTCTGGCAGTCATATGTTTCAGCCTTTTATGTATCAGGACAAGATAAAAAAAAAAATATTACATAAGACATTCCTTTAAGTCTTGTTGGAGCAAACAAATTTACTCCTCCCTTGAGGAAGAATATTTAGAATTCTTGTTCCAGATTTGCCATAAAGACAATCAAATCCAAAATATAAAATCTTGTGTTTGTGGTCAGTGAACTTTAGATTTTTGCAGTCACAAAAGCAAAAATTGTGACCAAAACCATAGTTGCACAGATTAAATAAAGCTTCATCTCCTAGATGATGCATAGATGTACTTGCATATACTGGGCAGAAAATTCTCAAGTCCACAAGTAGGAATAATTTTGAAAAATGCTAAAGATAACCGTTGCTGTGTATTATTTGGTTTAATATTGCATTTCATTTTTATATTGGGTTTTATAATGGTTTATTCCATACCCCCCCCCCCTTCCCCTGGAAAATGTACTATCCCAAAGTTCGTCCCTGCCCATCTCCCACATTGTTCCTTTCCTTGAATGTAATCCAACCTTGATCCACTCCAACCTTATCTCTGATTGAGTATTGGCTTGTCCCTGCCTTTAGCCCCTTCCCTGGATATAAGCTGAAGCCACATGTGGTCCGCCCTCTTGGTTTGGGGGCTGGGAAGGGGTTCCTGACCCAGGCTGGGGCAGGACCACAGAGGAAAGACTGAATAAAGCCCTGGTTTCACCCTCAGATCAAGCGTAAACCTTCCTTTGCCATCAATGGGGTCTTGCTCTCTCTGCTAAGGGAAAGGTTCCCAGCCACTCTTGGGTTTTGGGACCCTGAGGAAAAATCCTTCAAACTGCAGTTTGTCTCTCGAGCTAGCCGGGGCAAGAACAGAGCTGAGGCTCCGTGAGGGAGACAACCCACAGATAACAAATAGCTAATGGCATACATACATAATCTTTGTGATGAGGGGAAAAAAAAAAAAAGCTTGGAGTTCTGGGACCTGGACAGGGGGGTCTGGGGCCCTGGAACAGAGCCCAGAGGGACACTGGCTTTGATCCCAGTCCATGGGAAAGGCTTCCTGCACTGAGGGATGGATTGCAAGCCACAAGAGTGTGAAAGATAGTAGTTTAGCTTATCACAGGGTGAGAAAACAGTAGATTTGTGTTTTTAGTATTGAAGTGAATGGGGGCAAGATGGAGGATTTGGGGCATTGTCTCCTGCTTCTTCTTTCTTCTTCCCTCTCTCCATTTTCTGCAGTGACGGTGGCACAAAGTAGTTTAAAGAGATTGGGTCAAAGTAGGGATGACCTGTTTAGTATAAGTGATAGGTATTGGCAAATAATGATAAATAAAGAACACGTAGCAATTAGTATAAAAGATAGCAACAGCCCAGTGCGGGAGGAGTCGTCGGATGCCCGAGCAGCTGCACAGACCTTTGTTGGGCACTGAGAAAATTGTAAGATAAGAAACAATAAACAAAGCGCACAACCTTGAAAATCAGAAGCTGAAGACTCTGTCTCTTTCTTGCGTCTGGCTCAGGGCTTTGCAGAAAGCAAAAAGAGTCTAAAATCACCTGAATCTCGGAAGAGAAACTGAGAAAAAAAGTTTAAAAATATTTTGTAAGTATTGAGTTATTTTAAGCGCAAGTACAGGCTCAGTAGAGAAAGCATTGAGAGCACACCAGAATAGGACTTGGAGGTGCTGGAGGACGAGAAGCTGCAGATGACCCAGCCATGCATTACTTGCAGCCTAGAAATCCAAACATTTCCTGGGCTGCATCCAAAGCAGTGCAGGCAGTGGAGGTGAGGGGATTCTGCCTCTCTATTCCAGTTTCATAGGACTGCACCTGGCGTACTGTGCCAGCTCCGTGGCTCTTAGTAGAAGACATGGACCTGTTCGAGATGGTCCAGAGGAAGTCCAGGATAATGGTCTGAGGGCCTGAGCAGGCCTTTTATGAAGAGAGAGTCCGAGAGATTAAGCCTGGGAAGGGAAGATTCTGGGGAGATGATGTAGCAGCCTTGTGTACCTAAAGAGGGCCTACAAGAAAGCTGGGGAGGAACATTTGACAAGAGCATGTAGAGACAGTACAAGGAGTTAATGGCTTCAGACTAAGAGAGTAGGTTTAGATTAAGATACGAGGAAGAAATTCTTTCCTCCGAGGATGGTGAATCACTGGAATAGGTTGCCACAGGAAGTTTTGCATACCCCATCCCTGGAGCTGTTCAAGGCCGAGTTAGATGGTACTCTGAGCAACCTGGATTAGTGGAAAGTGTACCTGCCCACAGCAGGGAGACTGGAACTAGGTCATCTGTAATGTCCTTTCAACCCAAACCATTCCGTGATTCTACCATCTATCATTATCTCTTTTACAATACCGCAACATAAAACAAAAAAAAAAAAACAAACAAAAAAAACCAAACAAACAAAAAAAAAACCAAAAAAAAACCCCCACAACAAACCACCACCCCCCTCAGAAAAAAAAAAAACTAAAAAGGAATTTATACATGTTAATCTGGTTACTAAAAATTTGTCTTAAAACAATAAGCCAAAGGTAAGTTCTAAAATCTTTAATTCTATATAATGGGTTGGTAGAGTTTTATTTTTTTATTTTCTAGTTACACTGAAATGTAGGATGTGTTTCCCTGCCAGGACCTTGCTGGGGGGGCGGGGGGGGGGGCAGGAGGGGAGGACAGGGACCTATCAGAAAGCTAGCCAAGATATTGGCAGCTAATTTAACCAATGAGAATGCCAATGTGACTTTGCAAAGGACATTTAAAATGCTCATCTCGGGCAGATACTTTTCTTTCTGTGGAGTTGGCTGTGATGTAATATCGTGGGCAGCCGGGGGGCCCGGGTCAGGCCCCGCTGCCATCTGGGTGTCAGGGCCGGGCCCGGCCGGGCCTCCGGGAGCTGCTGCCCGCATGGGAGCGGCCTGGGTTGAGCCCTTTTCTCCTGGCTGCCAGTGGGGAGAGGAAAAAGAACAGCTCAGCAATGCCGCGTATTTACAGCTTTGTGGCAGCTCCGCGCCAGAACGCCCTGGATGAGACCAAGGGGTGGAAGAGAGGACCTCCATCGGCTTCCCCTGTTGGCGCAGCTTTGCATCTCTACAGCCCTGCAGCCTGGGGCAGGGAGCACATGGCACTGCAGGCCTGGGTGGATTTAGCTCTTTCTTAGCAACCTGAGACTTTTAAATTTTTGAGAGAGAGAAGAAAGAAAACAGAGAGTACATAGAACAGACACCGCATGAAGTCAGCAGATTAGAAGTGAAAGAACTAAGAGTATTATTGGAATAGGATTGAAGAAGTGGACATTTTTAACCAGACTTCTCTGGGGTAAACTATGGAGAAATGAACTGTTCTTTGGAGCATCTTGGTGTTGTTGGGGAGAATGCTAATTCTAATCAAAACTGAGGACTAATATGATTGAGATTTAATTGAGAATTTTAAAGCCCCCACTCCTGGGTTAAAAGGAAATATCAGCCTTTGAGACAAAGATGATTTCAGACTAGAAGTAGTATCCGTAAACAGTACCCCAAATACACTGAGAGGCTTTGCTGACAGAACATCACAGTCTGCAAAAACTCCAGGCAGTTGCAGATGTGGGCCCATTGGGAGCACTGGACTGTTTTGTCTTGTGGCAAATGTCTCCATAAAACCCTAGAAAGACTCTTCTCCTAAAGTAATGGATGTTTAAATAGTGAAACCGACTGAAAATCACAAGTTGTGTCTATGTTGTTTTATAAGAAAGTTAACACTTTGTAAAGGGAGGGAAGAGTCTTTTGAAGTTTCATTCTGTTCTGAGTTTTCTTTTTCCCAACTTTTTTTTTTTTTAAATTCTTTAATATGTGTTAATAAAACCATTTTGTTCATTTTTAAGCTTAAGCCTGCTTTGTTTTTTTCTACAAATCTCTCTCCCACAGAAAAAAAAGAATAAATACTAAATTTAGCAAATGTAAACCCACTACATTCTGTTTTCCTGAGATGGCTGCAACAGAAGTTTGACCATGTGCTCTCAGAGACACGATTTGACTTGACCTACGAAAATCTGAGTAATGGTATTATCTGTTAATTAAAGCAGTACATAAAGGAAGCAAGTAATAATCACACTTCAGTCAAATAAAATTAAGGTTCACTTTATTCAAGATTAAGAAGGGGTCGTTGGGGTGGAAGCCAAGTGAGCTGTGCCATGAAAGCCATGCAGCTGAACAAAAAGGAAGTGCAACAATCAGACTTACGAATGTTTGAGCAATTTCTTAGAGGTAATTGGAACCCCTAGCAAACTGAGAACCCAAATGACATTTCTCAAATATATTAAGTTTACATAACAGTCATATAGAAGAGGAGTGATTCTTCAGCATTTCAGTAAAGGCCTAGATACTTCTAAACACCACAGTGGGCAGAACTAAATGCCTACATTTTAATTTTTATCAAGATCCCCTTTTCTAGTTGCATATACACTTTAATAAAAACTAACATATCTATTCAGCCTTCTTGTTGAAAAATATATGCATATTGCAATAAGGAATGAGGCACAGCAGAGTAGACATCGCATACAACCTGCAGTAATCCAGAAAATTACACAATGGTACAAGTCTAAATACCTTTCTCTTCACCCTGGGGTAAAACAGAGTCAAAGGAGACAACTGGTGTTTGCCAAGAAATGGAAAATTTCTTTAATGACTTTAGGAGAAATATTTATTAAAAAAAAACCCCAAAGTCAAAATACACAAATTACAGATTAGAAAAGGGACCTATAGAAAATCATATTTTCATTACAAGTGGAAACAAAGGGACATGGAAGAGAAGTCCCACATTGACTTCTGGGCGTTTTAGATCCTGTCTTAAGGCTTTCAGTTAGAAGAAGATCAAAGTATTTTATAGCCTATAAGAATAAGCCATTCTGGGGGAATTGTTATGTTTTCCAAAACATGAGCTGCTTAACCACAAATATGCACATTTAAAATAAATCCTTCAACATGAGTTAAATCACTTTAATATTACCGAAGAGTCAGCTGAGATTTAAGAATCAGTTGGTTGGCAAAATAACTGTAAGAAATAATTAAAATAAAGGCTCTGTGGAGAGAAAATATTTAGAATCAGGTGAATGGAAAAGCTGCACACAAATGGGAATGTACAAAGTACGCACAAGATGTATTTTAAGTGAATTTTCAGCAGGTACTCTGTAAATGCTGGGAAAGCAGAGACCACAGACTTATCAAGAGCATTATGAGGCTAGTAAATAAACTATCATGCCAAAGACAGAAATGACAAATGAAAAACAAGTTACAGATAAAGAATGGTACTCAGTGCACTTAAAACCTCTACTCATCTAAGGCAAAGTATGAAAGTTTGGCATGATATAACCTGAGTTAATACTCTTGGTATGTACTTGGTGTACAAATGGAGTAACACCATCATCATAATAGCTTTGAATCCCCTTATAATATTTTGATTCCATTTACAATTTACGGGGAAAATGGGAAGATTACCAATATTTTGTAACCTGCTAAATGGTTACTCAACACCAATGGCAAGACTTACAGTAAATTAAATATCTGCAACTATAGGTTACATGCTAGTTGTTTTAGATTTACAATAATGGAACAATTTGGATACTTCAAGGACCACCAGCAAAGTTAAGAATTCTATCCTGTAGCTACAAATATTCCAAACTACTGTTTGGAAATCATATTTTGGCAGTAGGTGCTTTCTATATGTACAGGATATTTTGAAGATTTTGATATGGGTTTTTATGGAAACCTTCATATAACACTGTATTGTTTCATGTACTTTTTGGATCAACTGCAGCAAACACTGATTCAACAATACCATGACTACTGTATCTAAGAAATAAACAGAATTGCAGACATTCAAGCTAATAAAATGCTGCTGTCTGGGTATGAAACAAAAAGTTTCATTGGGTAAGAAAAGTTAATAAAAGCAAGTGTGACATCATATTTATTATTTAATATAAGTTCAACTTCACTAGTCACTTGAGTAGCACACAATATTGTATAATTCAAGGCATTTATATTTGGTATGGAACAGTGCACTTATAACCCCATAAACTCCTTCTTGAGTTGCAAGACTGTTACTAACTTCTATTTAAAATAATAGGCTTTTATTAATATTTTTAGTGCAGAGTTAATTCTCCCCCATACGCATTCTTGTAAACTGTTAAATTTTTTGTAATAATTTATAGAGGTGATGCAACATTTCCTTGAGTAGGATTATAAAAAAGTTTACACTAAAAGTGATAGTGTACTGTAAATTACTTGTGACCTGGTCCATTCATTTACAAAAAGCCCTAGTATTGTCAACTAAGCAGCCACTTGTGACCTAAATTCAAATCCTCTGATCAGTAGCCTTCTTCTTCTATTTTGAGTTGCAACACTAGTGATTAAGTTAACATTTCCTTTGACAAAGAAGTTTGTATTTCAACATAGCCTCAAGTCACATTAAAACCAAAACATAAAGTACTGATTTTCACAATCAAATCAAAATGGCAAGACTTGCTCCAAAGAATACCATAACAATTATTCCAGAGTTCAATTTCAGTATCAAAGGTTAAGACAAACTCACTTTATGCTGCTTCTATTAAAAAAATGAAATAGTAAATTCTTATATTAAAAAATCAAGCAAACCAAGACAAAACTTGGCAATTTTTTTTTTTTTTATCATTACATAATTTTTTTTACGCTAACATCATGTACTTTTCTGATATAGACTGTTGTGACCATAATAAATAATTGGATAAATCTTCCCTCCCTCCTGTTTTTGCTTTTGTTGATGATATTCAAACAGTTCTGCATGTGAAAGAGGAATTAAAAGGTAGCTGTTCAGTAGTCTTCATATCTTGGTGCTTCTCCACTCATTACAATTTTGGCTGATTTTCTCGTACTTCTTCTAGTTTAGAAAGGATCCACTGTGTGAAGAAAAAAGTAAAAATTAGAATCTTTCTCTGGTACAAACAGACAAAGCAGCTGAAAACTAGACTGGTTTTTGTCACTGCCTTTACTACCTGCTCTTTCCCTAACCAAGTTTTAACACAGTGTTAGAAATTCTTCTGTAGAGTGTAACCCCTGGCTTTCTAATATGAAAACTGAGCATTTAAGCACCAATATTCAATATTTGATACCATGTCTAATTAAACTTGTTTCCTGGTCTGTACTTCAAGTAGTAAGATTTGAAAAAAATAAGACAACATTTAACCCCCATCCTTGCTCTGCTTTCATCTACAACTCCAGACAAATCACAGATGGCAACAGAGAAGTAAGGACCACAACAGACAGAAGACAATAATAGGTTGCAGCAGCATGATACATTATTTAGAAAAAAGGCTTTCTTTACCATATCTTGTGGTTTTTAAGGAATTTCATACTGGAATGTTTACAGTTCACAGAAAGCAAATTAGTTTCCCAAGAGTATTAAAGAAAATAAAACAAAACAAAACAAAACAAGGAGGGTTGGGGGAAGGGGCAATGAGATGGAAATCTAGAGTAGGACATGAAGTTATATCAAGGGTCTGTCATAAAAGGTGTGCATACCACTTTGAAGAAAGATGAGTGGATTATTACAAATCAGAACCTGCTACTGTATCAGGTTCTATCCCCTCATATGAACATTTGTGTTGATTTTGTGAGGTTCCTGGACCTCTCTAGGAAAATATACACCCCAATATTTTTGTGAAAGATGTATTCAATTTTTCATGTTTCTTTTCCTTATTTTAGACTTATGATATACGTAATATAAAGTATGAATTTCACTTTTGGAATTGTTCCTGATTTAGCTGGGGCATAGATGGAATTCCTTTCCCAGAGAGACTAATGGACTTCAGCACTGCCCACCCTTGTTCCACCACAGCAAAAAACCCCAAACCAAACCAAACCACCATCAAAAAAACCCCAAACAAACAAACAAACAAACAAAAAAAAAAACAAACAAAAAACCCCCCAAAACAAACAAACAAAAAACCCAAACAAACAAACAAACAAAACAACCCCACAACCCAGAAAACCTCAGTACCTTCAAAGATTACAGGCAAATTCAGCACAATGCCCTTACCTTTTTGAGGTAAGAGTTAACTGCTATCACTTACCTGTAACTAGAAACTACCCCCACAAAGACAAAAGGAACATAAACTGACGAGAAGATGCAAAAGCAACTTAAACTAATGAGTGAATGCAACTTTTGCAAGCTGTCTCAAACCATGATTCCAGGGAACCACACCCCACTGAAATATACACAAGACTAATTAATTTTTTGTGAAACCTACTAGCTACACTAGTTAAAAACAATGCAGAACTTGACAAGTAGCTACCTTATAGTTCTGGTAGCAGATCTGAACTGTTCCTACTATCTGTTGTAGTCAAAACTAGTGATGTCAAAATGAAGATGTTATATAGAAAATGTGTATAACTATAGCAGCAGTATCATATATCAAATAAACTGCTGGTATTTTTTTAAAAGATTTTCTTCATTCCCCAAAAACACCTGTTTTGAAGAACAGAGCAGTAACACCCCACCCCTGCCCATCACCTGGAACAAAACTAGGAGTAATTTACAAATATTTTGTTCTATTAAAATGTACTATTTTAGTTCATATTCTAGATTGTTTAGTTTTGTTAGCATTACTGTTTCATTAATCTTTTGTCAGACTGCTTTCTTCAGAAGATTTATGTAGAGGAAAGTCTGGTGTTGGAATTGAGTATTTTTGAAATTCAGTACTGAGTAGATTATTGCTATTTCCATTTCTGTAATGGATATGTGGAAACACTGAATTTTAAATATACAGAGTTTCAGGTTAAGAGTATTTATGCTACACTTTTAAAGTCAAATTTACCACTGTAATTTTAATTGTATTTTGACTTTACCTTAGCATCGTCTGGACTTCTAAAATTAATAATTTTTCCAAATTCTTTGGCATGGAAGACAGACTTAACGCGTTCCTTAAAAAAAAGCAAACCAAAACAATAATTCAAAATTGAAGTTAGTTACTTCGGGCTTTAAGACCATGATGCTATTTACTATCAAGGCAGTTATAATGGTTCAAACAGCCACATGTACCAAGAACAGTCATCTGAGTATGTTTGCATCACATGCACATACCCTGAGAGACCATTTTCTGCATGAAAGCACAGCAGAGTGAACACTCTAGCAGTAACAGACTCTCCTTTTTACCATGGGGTCCCTGGATAAGGGTCTATAAACATGTGTAGGAATGGAAGGCAGATAATGTACATATGGTAATAAAATCCATTACTCTTCAAGGCTTTAATTTGTAATTTTCCTTCAAGTCATTACTTGAGCAGACATTCCACCAATACTGACTTGCAAGTAGTGGATTTAGGTAGTGAAAACAGCAACTTGGGCTTCAGAAAGAAAAATGTAAGGAGTTATTTGCAGAATATAGTTTTCAACCATAGATTTCAACAAAGAGCATACTGCAGGCATGTTAATGGATTCTGAAATGACTGCTGTGTAGGGGTAAAGATGGATATGTTATTCAGCATCGTCTGAAATGGCAGAAATGCTAAGAATTATTTCATCCTGTAAAAGTTCACTTGCAGTCAGAAATCCAGTTTGGAGGACTCTAAACCAATATGGTTCTGCCTTTCATGCTCTCTGCAATAGAAACAAATAATCTGAGTGAAAAACTGAATGACGTTGTGCACCATCAAGACTGTCCTGACAACCAATATGTGTAATTACACACATGAAGCTTATAAAAAACAGAAGCAAATCACTGGCAGACAAATCTACAGTTTGTTCAATTCATAGTTTGTTCAAAATTTAAAGTTCAATAAAGTTCAGTTAACATATAAGAGTTTAAGAAACTGCCTCTGTAAGTAGTCATTGGTGGTCATCTTTCTCCTTATGTTCTTTGCCAGCTTACCAGGTAAAGGAATTAAAAGGATTTTTTTTTTTTTTTTTTTTAAGGAAAAATTGCAGCTAAGAGCAACGTTCTTCAATTTGTATAGAGAGGGAAAAATATATGTCATTATGGTCATTTCTGAAGATTACTTTATCTTATTATTTGCCCCAGAGAGCATAGTAAAAATATTCTGCAATCTTCTGAGCCTTTTGTTGTATCAGCATTTTCCAGACCATGAATACACCATGAACTGGTGCATACAAACAACATTTCCTACAGCTCAAGGAATAATCTCATCCGCAAAGACCAAGTCACCACGCTGTTTAAAACAGCCAGAGACTAGTTATCTGAGGAATTCACCCATGCCAAGTTTCAACTCCTTTCTCTGAGTGCATCTCAAATACAAAGGAGATCAAGAATTCAGAGGAGAGTGAGCAGAAACTCAAAGTTTAATTTCATAAACAGTAACACAAAAAGAAAATAAAACACAGCAAGAGTCATGTACCTTGGCTTCAATGCGCAATCTTCGACCATCAACAATGAATGGTTCTTTGGTAAATTCATCGTAAGTGTACTGCCATTCACATGTCAGCTGTCCAAACGCCCCTTTTGTCACAAATAACACACCACTAGGCATCAGAAAATAAAACTAGTTTTAAAAATTAATGTAAAAAATACTTAGAAGTTATCATGTTAGCCTTGCTCAAGTGAATTCATTTGTCATTGCAAAATAGATTTCATCTCATGATCTCTAACTATACAGCACACTTTCCAAAAGAGTGAATTTTTAAACTCCCTCAAAAATTTAAAATACTGTGTTTTACAGCAAAACTTTAACACTACTTCAAGCTGTATTTGAGAAGGATGCCTCATACTCCACTGCTAGACACTGACTGTTCCTGTATTATCCTTTCTTTCCTTCAAGACACCATCACAAGTGAATCCCACAGTTCTCGTGATTTTACCCTAACTCAGTTTATAACAAATCCTTCTCAGCTAAAGAACTCTTAAATATTTCTTTCCCTTCTAAAATAGGAGAGAAATAACACTGAACACTCCTGCTGAACAATGACACTGTTGAAGATTATAAGCACATTAGGCACACCTTCCCCATTATTCTGTCTACATATATATGGTGACAGTTTCAGTTAAGGATCAGCAGTCATCAAGGCATTTTAAGTACTGTTTTAAGTACATATTTGGAGTCAAAATTGTTTACCTTTTTGTTACCATTAACAGATCTGTACTGTTGACCATAGCATGTGCAATATATCTGAGTTTTGCAAATCTTCCATTTTCAATTTTCTAAAAGAGATAAAAGTTTTATAGCTTTGAATATGCTAGTAATGTACTAATTTTGTGCTCAAAAGGTATTAATGCTCCAAAAATATATATTGTAACAAAGCACAAAGCACATATTTTTAAATAAAAGGCTACTTTCATAAAGTCAGAATATAACTAACATCTGTAGAAGCTAATGTTCATAACTACTTGGTTGCTGTTAATACACTTAGGCAAATAAAAATCAATCCTAACCAAAACTGACCAAAAAAAAAACCCCAAAAAAACAAAAAACACAAAACAAAACAAAACAAACAAAAAAAACCAAACAAAACAAAAACAAAAACAAAACACTCAAAAAAAATCAGAACTCAATTTTCTAGGTACTTTCGGTGCACACTGGATTTGTGCTAACTAATACATTTCTGAGACAACAAACAAATTACAGATTCTTTTCCTACTTTACCTCATTGCCTCCAAAACATTGACTATTTAACTCTGAGAATAAAACTATACTTAACTGTACATAAGCATCATTATCATGTAGACAGTGGGACTTACAATAACGCACTTGAGGTAATACTTAGCATTCCTCTATATTCTTTTGTTTCCCCATTAACTTAACAATTTCCTACAACTGATGTGTAGCAGAATACTTTTAATGAGCAACACATTTTAAATACTGATGACAACATGTGGAAGCTGAATTACCTGGGACAGATCAAAGCTTAGCCCAGATACCCTGCATGGAGGGAATAAATCTGAGACCTTGGCAGGTGAGATATTAGGAAGATGCTAATAGACTCACCCAAAATTAAGCTCTGTTGGTTCAAGACCTTAGATTTATAAGGTCAAGCCCCTGGCCTGTAACCACAATTACCTGCCCCAGGTAAAACCCTATAAAATGCCAGGTTAACCACACCTCTGGTCTTTGGATGCTGCCTACCATCTGATGATTAAAGGATATCTCTGGGCTATCCCGTCGTACCCATTCCATTTATTAGCCATGCTCAACCTGGCTGAATCGAGAGAGGGGCCGCAGAGACATCGCCCCCCACCCCCCTCCTCACCCCCCCTTCTTAGCAACAACAGCAGACTAATAACTTTTTAAGAACAGAAGCCCTCTGCCTCTCACATGACTTGGCAACCATTGGATTTCTGACTTTCTGAACAGTGAGTGATTAAACTAGTGGTCAAATTAATATTGTTGCATCTTGGTTGGAAATAGCAACATAACTGCTTGCATCCTTCCCAGCTGTTACAACTTGGAAGCAACACCAGATTAGAACAAACTAGTATGAGCCCATAAAGTTTTAACTATAAACATATAGCTTCAGATATGTATGCCAAAATTTAAAAATATCTAGATTAGTTCTTAAAACAGGTAAGAAAACAAAGCCATTTAATGTGTGTTCCCCAAAACAGTAAAATGATGAAGACATTTAGATGGTGTAAAAAACTTCAAATTTGATTGCGTGGATAATTCCACTTGCCCAAGTAGACTTTTAAAAAATTCTGTCTTCCCCAAAGATACTGATTTTTTATGACTAAAATGCATGAATATTTGAGTAGCAAGTTACTCTAAAGAGAGCTTTCCAAAAAGGCCTTAGAAAGTTCAAATTATTTCTCTTTCCCCAACTATGCTCGGCTACAAAATCACAGCTATTGGTCATGTGCCTACTTATATAAGTCATTATTTGCATTTATTTCTGCAAGAGCTAATGTCAAGAGCAGGATAAATTCAGCAAGAAGAATGGCATAAGAAATGATGAACAAAGAGCTTGGAAAATAAGGTCTTTTTAAAAAAGAAATTTTTGGAAACTTCTTATTCAAGCTTTAACAAGGCATTGCTCTGCCTCTGAAATGTGTCTCTCCTTGTCTCTTGTATTAGAAGCTTGGACCTAAATAAATAAATAACTAAAAAAAACCTCTCTAAAGGGTAACTCCTACAACATTCTAGTACATAACACACTGGATGGTTAGAAGACAAAGGAGGCTGTATGGACAGACTATGGACAGCATGGATAGGATACCTGACTCACAGGTCTAGGTCTGTGCTATGACGGACTTTAATTAGTGGCCTAGAAAGAAAGACAGGGAAATGGAAGAGGACACTGACAAGAACTTAACAAAATAATGTGTGGAAAGAGCAAGCGTGGTTCAGAATAGGTATAAAATACACTTAACTGCACTTAACAGTAAGACACCATGACAATGACACAAATTTCACTTACTGACCAAACATATAAATATCACATAGAATGACCAGTACCTCTGTCCTATTCAAAGTACGTATAGGGTAAAAGCATTTAGCAATTTAGCCTTATTAGGATGGAGAGGATTTCCCACACTGGGGAAAGTAACTTTCTTATGCTTTGCATAGCACTGAAGTAAGACTATCAATCTAAGTATTAATCCCCTTAAGTGGGACTTAGAAAAGTTTACTAGCTAATTTTCAATAAGTCATGTCCTCCTGCTGTAATTTACTCAGTTTACAGATAACAAATTGGGAATTGTGAAAATTATTATATAAGTACAGTACTTAACAATCACACAAGTGGCAACCTTAAACAAAAGCTATTTAAACATATACCAAATTCCACAAAAAGTGTATCATTCTACTAAGATTCCCAAACATGTGATTTGTGGAGCACAAAAACATTGTACACACGTGGCATACACTGAGATAACTAGTCCTCATTGTTAGCTATGAGACAAAAATCATAAACTCAAGTTACCTGTGTTTATAGTTTTGTAGACAACAGGAATTAATTGGGAAATAAAACACAGAATAAAGCACAGAAATGGTGCACAGGCAATTTACAAAGGGAACACCTGCCAATGCTAAGCAGTAACTATTTTTATATTTTCTGCCTTTGGATTTTTCTAGCTTTTATTTACAATCTTTATCCCTTTTAGCATTAGGAAATACATCATGGAGGGAGACTGCTGACAATTCTTGTAACAAGCTCACTCTTGCACTCTGCTACTGAAGTGCTTTATACAACTCAAACATAAAATTATATATAATTGATCACAATACAGATGCATAAATAGTTCTTAAAACTTTTATGGCATGTAGCTATTGTTTGGAGAAAGACAGCAACTTGGACCACTGTTTGGTGATGCAAAACCATGAAAGGTAACACTGATCCATCATTCTTTGTTCTATGTTAGTTTCAGCATTGTAAGAAAAGACATACAAATTTTTAAAAACACAATATCTGTATTTCAAATTAAAAACATTTTAATAACCTGATTAAGTATATGCACATCTATTTTTAAAAAGGCACTCCAGAAGCTGTAAACCAAGAAGTAACTCAAGAAGTACTCCCCTCCTTTGCAAATTCTAACCTGTAGTACAATTACTTAGATGTCACTGCAATAATCTAACAGTAAATGTGATAAGTTACGCATATATATATGCAAGTATACTCATCTTAAAAGTGGTATATCTGCACTTGGAGAGATTACTAATCACACCACACCCTCAATGTAATGAGAAGCAAGCAGAGAGGCCTTTGACAAAGTTAGAAATTATAATAAGCAAAATTAAGTAGTGGAGGCAAAAATTAAAATCTGTGATTCTTCTGGTAATAGTTCTAAAAAATACTGGTAACATGTGTGATACTTAAGTCAGAATGTTTGATATCCTTCTTGAACTCATCCCAGATGAAACAGTATGTAAAAAAAAAATACTGAAAAGGCTGTTACTGCTTAAAAAGTGGTTATAAATCAGTTGTTCTCCCTTAATGTTCAGATTAACCTTCATCTGGACTAACAGCGTATTTCCCTATTAACTGGTTACTGTCCAGATGTGTGTATTTTGAAGGCAATCCACTGTTGTTGCCAGAAACTCCCATCCTGAATGCATCTTACAGTTCAAATTATAAGGTAGCTTTTTCAAAAGCTGTATAATTGCTAATTTCAGCAGGCTAACCTGCTATAATTATCTATTCAGTCTTCCCCACAGAAACATTTAATATTCTTGACTTGTTAGATGTAGCTTGAATAAGTGTGAAAAAGGGGGAAAACTGTTAAAGAAAAAATAACATGTAAAACATTCATTTTTCGCCATGCAAAATTCTCTCATCATTTATGATTAATAACCGATAATACTTTATCACCTACTTCCTCATTTCAGTTACCCTAATTTGAAATGTCATTATACAAAACGCAAAGCAATGTGCAATGTCCACTACGTGTTTGCATCTGTATTCAAGATTCCATTTAGTCATGCCGAACAGTAACTCTGAAATCAACCTGGTTTTATTAAAAACAGTGGGAAATTTGTGGTTGTGGTTAACATTTAAATCTGAGGCCACAGTATGCAAGAAAATAAAAATTAGGACAGCAGCTTTCAGAATGCAAAACTCCTACCTCACAACAAAAATACAGACTGCCTATGCTGACTGGCAGAATTATTTTAATAAATTTTTGATCCGAACACACAGGAGAATTGGTTTGGGCAGCTGAAATGGAGAAACCATACTGATCTACACGCTCATCAGGATGACCATATCTGGATGTTCTGTCTCCTGCCAATACAACCAAAACTCTTGGATTCATACCATTTGAAGCATGATTACAGCGTCAGCAGGGAAATAAAAGAATATTGTCTTTTAACTTCAGTCACAATCAAGTTAAAATAAAACTGAGCAATGCCAGCTTCCATGTTTCTCTGGAACAATTGGTGTTAGCTGGTTTCAGACAGCTTCTCATAAATGTCTTCTATTTGGGATAGGGCAGTGGCTATGTCATAGTATCCAAATGTTGGATATTTAAGTGGTAAGGATCCTGCTTTTTTCTTTAACCTAGACAGACAAGGTTTTTCCAAAGCAGGATAGATCACAACATCTGTGACTCAGTAAAGGAACCAGAAAACTAGATGGCATGCATGAATACCTGGTAAGAGTCTGGACAATGTTAAATAAAAGAGAAGTTATTTTGAACTTCAGAAAGAATATAATTTTACAAAGTGAAACCTTAGTTTTAGGGTACTTCAGGATATGGAGGTTTATGTTTTGGTTTGAACCCAAGCTCAAGAGCAGTGAGGGAAAGACAGAAAGGATTAGCATGATATACTTTTCCAACTCCTCAGATGTTCTTCCTGGCAGACCAAAGTGTGAACACTAAGGAACAAGGGCCTATTCAAATCACTTCGACATCCTACCTGATATGAAACTCATGACCAGAAAGAATCACCAAACCAAAAGCTGAACACCTCCAATATAACACGATATGGCATTGAAGCAAAGCTTTGAAGGACTGCCTTCTCCAAACCAACATAATTGTGCAGCAACCTTATATAACACAGTATAAGTATCCTCACAACCTCACACATTACAAAAGCAAATTTAAAATAATAATAATAAAAAAATTTTGCACATGTTTTGAGCTTGGGTAGACAGTGACACAGAACCACTGACTGCACAGCAAAACCGCTTATGACTTAGCTTCATAAGCACAAAACCAGTTTCAGCTTCACTCTCTGGCAGGGCCAAGACCTTGCACATCTATTGCTTCTGGAAATGACTAGTAACAATTTATGTATAAACAGTCTATTAAGTGATCCCTGAAACTGTCTAAAGTATCCCCGCGCACTGACCTATGTCTACATAGTATCTTGAATATATCAGTCCACCAGAAAAGCCTGAACAAAAGGGATGTACTGGATAACATCAAAGGTAAAGAGCACAGCCAGTAATTCACCTCAGCAAAGAGGAAGTTGGACAAGTCACTAGAAGACTAAAACTGAACTCCTGAGGAAAATGGAAGGCAAAAAAGTTTGAAAATATGGTCTCTCTTTTTTTGCTATGTTACTTTAAATCCCTAAAGAAAATGATCTCTATATGTTTTGGGGTTTTTGTTTTAGTTCTGGGGGGGTTTTTTCCATCCTGAAAGAACATCAGTTTCTGCCATTAGTTCTCATAGCTTTTTGTCCCATGACCTAAAGAGAAACTAAGTACTAATATTCCAGATGGTAAAATTTTCTGTTATCCCAAATCCGCATATCCACAGATGCAATTTATATCTTTTTCCATGTATGTTCAGAGAAGCCTAGACTCAAGAGGGAAGTAAGTAAAATACTTATACAAAATTACTATATTTTCTATTAACACAAAAACTTCAAAAATAGAAAAATTGAACTATACTCCACCAAAGAGAAAAAATGTTCTAAGGCATGATTATAGTCATATTTGCCAACTCCAGTTGGCAAATTTCATTAGTTTTGGTCGTTTGCTTTTTTTTTTTTTTTTTTTTTTTTTTTTTTTTTTTTTTTTTTTTTTTTTAAAGTTAGCATTCTACAACCTTTTAATCTAGCAAGTAAAAAATTAACTCTTTTCAGTTATACTACAGTGGAACTAGAATTAGCAATATCTGACTCATAGATACAATAATTCAATTTTACCTCCATGTTCTGCATAAACTTGTAGGATTTTAAGTTTAAAAAAAATTTTAAACTAGGTCAATTTTTGGTCAAAAAATTATGACATTTCTAAAGCTGTTTTAGAATGAGAAAGAAATATGTTTTTCTCATAAAATTCACATGCATTTTCTAGCAAGACTGGTATTACAAAAGAAAAACAATTTTATAGGATAAAAAAACAAACTGCAGTAAAACAGTACAAAGTAAAAAGATAATGTTAAGTAACATTATTCCAAATTTTCAAAACCCAGTAAAGTTAACTAAATGTCACAGTAACCTTTCCATTATGTTATATGTAACACTTTCCCCAACTTTTTGACATCATGTGTCTTTTTTAAGAAATGAAGAGCAAAATTATTTTCTATGTTCTTCAAAGAAATATGTAAGATCCATTTGGACCTGAAACATTCAAAATCCTTCCCACAATGTTACAGGCAGTAACACACTGCCATACAGTTTTTCATCTGTTTCTGCAAGGTATCCTTCTGAGGTGACAGCATTACAAAACAAATAGCAAGTAATGACCTGTAGCAATCATAAACATCAGCAATTTCAGCTAAAACCATCTCCCAAATTTAGTTTGTCCTGCTTATTCTCCATGATATTAAAGGCAAAAGGTAATTGCCCAAGGTATTACCCTATACAGCAGTTTTTGAATGCACAGTGCCAGAATAAGTAATCTTAACAATTTTAATGGTTCTTACCCAAAAAATTTTGATAAACAGAAGCCAACAGGCAATGAAAGAGAGAACATTACCTTGTTAAATAGGTAAACATTTCCGAAGTTCTTACTGTTTTAGAACAATGCTGACTGTTCAGATGGTGGCAGAAGAATTAATTCTCATTATAATACTTACTGGTACAGAATTATCTATTACAAGATATCTTTAAAGTGCAACACAAAAAACTGAATTTACTAACAGACCACAAAAAAAGAACAAGAAAATCGTGCAAGCATTTCAGTGAATATAGAATATTTTTTTTAAGAAACCAATAACTGGTAAAGGTATTTGGAAGAATTTATAATATCAAATTGTAGTCGATCAGTGTTGGCACTTTCCCCTCACCCCCATATCTAGGCAAATAAAAAATTAAATACTTTTGCACATTACATATGTTTTATTATGCAGTGTCTTGAAGAACTAGTGGTATTTTTTTACATCTTTCTGTGGTTTTTACATGGACTTTAGTTCTGGAGCAGATTTTTAACTTTTTTCTGTTGCTATGAAAACAAAAATATTGATTTATGAAACAAATAATTTATAGTCAAAATAAAAGCCAAAATAAACTGTTATTTCATATGTTTAAGGATACCAAAAGATACACAAAATAGGTACTAAAAAATATGGTAAAGCAAATGATAAATGAAAAATTAAAAGTTTAGGGTAACGATTCTTGAAAAATGTATGCATTTTATCTATTAAATACCTTTATAAGCCATTTAGTGTTCTTACACTATCTAGTTCTAGAAAACATGAGAAACAATATTGGAACAGAACAGATGAATCCATTTTAGATATACTTTAGACATGTTTATTGTTAATAAGAAAAACAGACAAAATACTTTTGAAATAGTAATTGAATAAAATAGTCAAACAGCATTTTAACACCAATAAGGTCTGTACAAATCAATTAAGTTTTACTAAACACATTTAAAGCAATAGTAAATAAACCCTGTTAAACATTTATATAAATGCAAGAACATTAAACATAGCTGATAAAATACATCTGGAAACAAACTCTAAGTCAAGGTATTACTTATTTCTTCTTATTCAATATTATTTTACCTAATGTCTGGTTTTATCTGTAAGACTACCTTTATTATATTATTTGCATATTTGCCTAGCACTCATCATCATACAGTTTATTATCCCCACATTTTTTTCACAGTTTAAAAAGTAAGAATTTAGTATCACAAAAGCCCGATTTCTCAGCAGGAATTATAGCAGCGACATTTAAAACTTCAAGGTCAAAAGAATGTGACAAAGGCCATGTATATCTGTTACAATCCACATTATCCTAACTGTCATCATCATCACTACTACTGTGAGCCATAGTCCACTCTTTGTAGGCCTGCCTTTTCTGAAAGCATGGTAAGGGAAGAAGAAAGCAGAAGTATTAGTTTAAAAGTACTAGTTTGCCTTGCCAGTTTGTTAATTATAGCAAAACAACCCCACAGAAAACAAAGAAATTCTGAAGTGACATCCTATGTTTAGGGCACCATATGAACACACAGAGAATAACCTATATCCTATTTCCTTTGATCAGCATATGCAATCTCTAAACTAAAAGAAGTTTTATTCCAGCCTAATCCTGTAATCTCTTGAAAAGCTTCAATACAGTGACCAGAGTGGGACCAGTCACCAGACCTGTATGCAAAGAAGCATAGCAAAAGGGGAAAGCAATATTTTTATGCATAACAAAATATTATTCTATTCAAACTCTTTCAAATAGTGGACAAGCAATACACTGAATTTCATGCAAAAACAAAGTAACAGCTCTAGAACCGTAAACATTAAGAACCAAAACCAGTACTTAAGGGTTAAATTAAGACACCAAATATCTTATTGCAGAATTTAATGTCTGGGGGGGAAAAAAAGGCAAATCTCCATTTTCTGATTTAACTGTCTACAAGGAGATCTGCCTACTCTGCTTGGAGCTTTGAAAACAGTTCTTCAAGAGTAATTATGCCTTAGAATCATCAACAGTAAAAACTAATATGAAGCTAACAATTCTTTAGTTTTAGCTACTTTCAAATGGTGGCTCCCATCACAATATATCAAAAGCATTACACAAGGCCACACCTTAGTATTTTTTAAGTTCGATAATGGAAGGTACTGTACTCTGCCATACAATACAGAAAAATTAGAATTACATGTTACATGGCAGATTTTTGTAAAGGTTTCTCAAAAAAAAAATAGAAAATACAAAAATGTACAAATTTAAGAAGCCAAAGCAATATATAGTCAGCTCGTTAGAGCTGACTGTTTGCTAGCATTTGTTTTAGCAATATATTTTAAAACAGAAAAGAGGAAGTTTTAACAGAAAAGAGGAAGTTTTAAAATTGATTTTCTTAACAAAAAGAGGATAAATATTAGTAACAAATTTACGCTGTCCATCAGTAGTAGCTTCTAACTACCAGAGGGTAGAGGGTAGTTAAGGCAATACTGCTTTGTAACGCCAGTTAGAAATTAGACAGCACAGGTTAAAGCCATCTCATTACAAGAAAGGCACAGGTATACTGTTAATTATCAAAGTACTTTCACAGTCTGCTGAACTACATCACCAGCGAATGGAACAACAAACACAGCTAAGGTGCCCCCAACAGATCAATCCTGTTGTACCAGAAAATGAATGACAAATGAATGAAATGCAGGAGAAACAGAAACAGGAGTGGAACTCAACATGGAACAAACAGCTGTGGCAATAATCAAAATTAGTCATAAAATGCTCTCCAAAGGCTACTTCATTCTTATTTACTTCTCCAGAAAGGTTATTCTGGTATGACATTTTAATGGCACACTGTGAATCCTTCCATGTGTATTTTTAAAATTCTGTTTAAATTTATGCAATCACTAATTACTACTTTATTTGCTATTGTTGTACATTTCTAGAAAGAAGTTTTATTTCTAACATAAGGGGAAAAAATAAACTCAGTAAGCTGTGTGCATCACAACTGAAATTGAGAGGAATTTTTTGAGTCAAATTTACTTAAATGGCAGATGAATCATTAAAAAGTAAGAGTTGCTCAACAAATACTTCCAATGAACAATATTCCACTTTAGAACTGCTGATGTTTTTCAAAGGCTTCAGTATGACATAAATACAACTATTTCTTAGTGTCTTTAAAATGCTGTTTTACATAAAATTGAGACATAAAAGTCACTGGTTTAGCTATGTATTATAAGATTACTGAAAAAACTATGTGTATTTATCAACGCTTTTCACCAAAAAAAAATTAAAGGCATAAAACTTTTCATTTGCACATATAAACCTTTTTCTTTTTTCAGAATGCTCTGTGCATACACTTTTATAGATATACTGATTTATTTTATGGTGCCTTCCTCAAAAGTTATATCACAGCAGTCAAATCCCCAATGTGGTTACATGCCTAAGAAATTAAACTTCTTGACTACTGAAGGTATGAAATGAATGGGAATTTAAGTGGGAAATTCTAAAGTATTTATTTCTATGTAAGATGAGTTTAAATGTTTGTCAAAAATTTATCTTTCATTTTCTTCACCTGTAACATTTGACTTCCAGTTCCATCTCTTAATCTGTAAGGTCTAATAACTCCATCTTCACCAAAGAAGCGAGGTGGGCGCAGGCTTATAACATCTTCTGATGAATCTGCAACCCTGACAAAGCAGAAAATTTAAGATACATGTCAATATCTCTACTCCACAATACTATTTAGCTAACAAACTGAATTATTTTCTATGCAAATTAAATTCAAGTACTTGTACAACAACTATTGTTGTCTATAGATGCACTTTTGCATAGTAACAGACATTACATGAAATAGCAATAGACTCAGAAATCTATTTCTGAGAATCACTATTATCAAGTTCGATGGCACAGAGCAGCACTTGCCTGCAAATACTTCATTAGTGTCTAACTACTGCGCTTCAAAACTTCAAAAGTAAAGACAACTGTACCATATAGAATTTTCTCTCTGATATTTTTCTTGCATTTCTCTGCTAAAGAACTTAAACAGGAAAACAGAAGAGACTGGCATTCTTACGGCAGAAGAAGTGATCCAGCTCACTAAGAACAGGGCGACTGAACAATTTAATTTAAAGTTACTAAGCGCCTCTTCAAAACACTGTCTTCTCCTTTATTGCACATAACAGTGTGAGATATTCTCCAGCAATTAATTTATTTAAATGCAGTCTTAACAGTTCTGAGACTGGCATAATCTAATGGTCTTGGAACTCATCTCATAAAGTAGTAATAATATATAAAGTAACTTTGAATGTGTTTGAGAAGTCCTTTTTTCCTGCTTATTTGGGATAAAGGTTAAAAATCATCAATTTAAGGAAGTCTGATAGCTGAGATATTTAAGCTAGTTTTTTCAGTAATGCTAGAAATACCTGAGATTTGTGTCTCTGTTTTTTAAATTATATCAAGTGTGTATTTTGTTAAAGAGCCACCTACTTACTATGTAAATAACATAGAAATGATACAAAGACACTAGGTACTACTAGTGTTGTCTGTTTCATGCCATACAATATTTTGTACACTTATTTTACTTACTTTTTAATACCCTGAAATGTGCTGCTTGCCATATCTATGATTCCACCAGTAGGCCTAGCTACTGCTCCCACTAAGCCTTTTCCAACACCTTTGAAAAAACCAGCTGCTCCTTCTTCCTGAGCTCCTAAAAGCATTAAAAGCAGTAAATCATTATAAACCATAGAGTTTCTCTTACAATCTTAACAAATTTTATTACCATTTAATTACAAATCTTAATTTGATATACAACTACATACTCGCCACACAAAGATCATGTAAGCAACATTTAAGCTATAAGTCAGCAGGAATATAAAATCTTGACAAATAGTTTTATAACTGATTTACAACATCTCATCAAATATCGAGAATTTACCATTGTGTGAACAGCCAATGCATCAAGACCAAACTTACCTCTTATTGGTTTTGTAACTATTCCTGTTATGCCACTGACAAAACCCTACCAAGATAAACCAAACAGATGTTACAAATATGCTTCAATATAGTATTTTTCCTTTTTAACATTTTTCTTTCTATTTCATTGGTGAATAGCCTCAAAGTATATGTTGGGGGTATTCTAGAATTCACTATAAGCTTAACAGAATTAGAGGCACCTGCTTTACAATTCCTACCTTCTTTTCTACCCTCTTGCATTTCTCTATAAAACTATCACTGAATTGTAGCTATATACCTACAAACCCAAAATTTAAATTAAGATACTAACAAAATACTAACTAAAAAAAATTGAAAACCAACAACTCTCGGGTAAATACAAGAATTCGCCTGGTATTCAGGCGAAAAATTAATTAATTTTTGTTTTCCTCCTTACAGAAACTAGTCCTTTTCCACCACGTGTGATACCCTCTCTTAGACCAGTGGGTTGTTTATTCATGGCTTCTCTCCTTTTTTGCTGGTAATCCTCATCCATAGTTATTGCAGCTACTCCTTTTGCCATAGCACCTGTGATTCTTGAGGCAGCTCCTGCTAATCCACCTGTTGGAACATACACCAAATTAAAATTCCAATGCAATTTACAAATACTCACCTCTATTGTTTACTGTTAGGCAAACTACTATCATGGTGCTGAAACTTACCAACAGCTCCTCCTACCAGTGCTTTAAATCCTAGTGCCATTCCTTCTATAAATTCCTCAGGACCCTGGATGGCTCCCTATGAGATGAAAAGTATACATTAATGATGAGCTTTGAATAGTATATATTACGTATTTTTAAATCTTAATTTTTTATTGGGATTTATGTGTAACGAAGAGGACAATAGGATGACACTGAGTGAGAAAGTGTGAAAGTACCCACAAAAGCTCCTGTGACAGAAAGACAGATAATTTTAGAATACTAATTAATTTCCTGAAGTCTGCTTATTTTAAGAAGAAGAGAAAGATTTATTTTAAGGTATGAAGAAATGGCCTTTTGGCAGTAAAGTTAAAGGGACTTCTCTGTCCTTTTTAATCTCACTTGAGTTTTCAAGTGCACAGCCATTTTCACTTGACATTTTCAACTAATTCTAAATTTAAATTTATAATATAAATTTTATATTATATATATTTTTATATATATATATATATATATTTTATATTCTAAATATAAAACCAAAAAAGGTATCAATATAGATTTTCAGTACAATGTATATCTATCTACTTGTAAAAGGGCAGTAGAGAATTTTACCTGGTAAGGTTCATAGAAGAAAGCTTCTACTCCTTCAGACAAGCCTCTTATGAATCCAAATGGATTACCCAATACATCAAGGCCAAGAATAAGAATATACATCTGTTTAATAGCCTAAAATGAAAATTGTTATTAGTGAAAATATTTCCTAAATTAAACTAAAACAAAGGCAAACATTGTAGTATCTCAGATTAAAATGGAAAGAAACATAAGTTCAACATGAAAACCTCAAAACTGTGCAGAAAAGTAAAAGCAGTTGTACTAAAAAGATGAGAAAATCAGTGAGTAAACCATATTATGTCAGCTAAGAAACAACAACACTTAAAAGCGTTTCAGTAGGCCCTTGTTATTAATGATGGATGGATAGATGGATGGATAGAAGAAGACTAATTCTTTTATGTAAAAGCATTTTGTTGTATTCTCTCCACTGGATGACAGGACTCTCAACAGCACACAAAAGCTAAGAGGGAACCATGATTCATATAGTACTAATGTCCAAGAAAATGCATTAGTATTTTAATGCCAATCACGTTCTATCAGAGCTCCATCATGTTTGCTTCCCCTGTTGATTCCAGCAAGCTGTTTTGTTATCCATGCCATTTGGCAAGGCAGTAAAATTCTATTACTGAGTAATTGGTTTGTATGCATTAATTTAACCTTTGTACATAGATACAAGGATGAAAATTGTTTTATTTAGTTTAATAGAATCAAAGTGCACAGTAGCACTTTCAAAATATAAATTTATTGGAATATTGACATTTTCTTATTCTCACCTGTTTTGAGTAATGCCTTACAACTGCTGATTGGAGCTGCTGTGTAGTACAGAAGTGATACCTGAGCTCAAAGAATGCCAACCTAAAAAAAAGGAGAAAAAGTAAATCCTTACTATGCAAAGCAAAATAAAACTTAACATATGTAACATTGGTATGATCTTTGTGAGTGATTTTTACATTCATATTTTTAACCTACTTAAAGACAATATCTTGTACATCTGTAAGGGTGGCGCCTATGCTCTTCAGCAGGAGATTCAAGGACTGAAATGGTATCAATTCATTCTTTCTTTCTTCTTTGTTACTATCTTCTCCACCTGTACTGAGTGAAAAGCTCAAGTGTAACTGAAGGACAAAAACAAGATTGGAAAATAACATGGTTAGTTGTTAGATGTATGACATTTCTTTTAGATGATTTAAAAATTGAGCTAAGACATTTCTAGTCTGACTGAAACCAGTCTGACTTTGTAACAAAATACACAAATACACAATGTAGGCCAGGAAAACCCCATTGACATTTCAAGCCAGAGTGAAGAATTTAAAATACCTCAAGAAAACAAGAACTTGAAACTGTTTTATTATGTTTTCAGAGAAGGTCTCCTGATTCTTTTAGCTATAATTTAGATTATGAAGTCATTTTTAAAACACTTAATTTCTCTAAGTTATACCCAAAACCAAAGTGTACAGAAAATGACAACACAGCATAGTGTCCAAGCAAGAATGTAACATATAAGCTTGAAAACAAATAATTGCAAATACAAGTTTTACAGATGCCACATAACTACTGGAATATGCATACAAGAAAAACCCTACCTGTGCACATATGAAATAACCAAAGCACTTGCTTCAAAGAAATCAGAACAAAATCCAGGAAATTGCTCAAATGGCTTTCATGGCACAAAATGGTACAAATCTATCCAGCAGTTTTCAAAATCAGATTAAAGGAAGTTATGCCTGTTTCTGATTCTCTGAAGACAATATCATGCAACATTCATCATGTTGTAGCAGAGCTTATTTCAGTGGCTTATTTCAGTGATACATAGCTCACCTTGCAGAATCACTGTCACTCAATCCATAATCAGTAAAGACTGATTGTTTACTAAAACCTCAAGCCCATTTATTCCATCCTATTTCCTCCCTGCTGTTTTTCTTGTCAAATTTAATTTCTAACATCTCATAAGATACTGCAAAGAGGTGAAACTCAAATCATTCTTTGATCTACTTCCCATAGATAGATGGGAGACTCTCTTACTATTATAGATCCTATAAATTTCTATCACAGTTGTAATGTCAGCTACACACTAATCTCCTACCATGGCTGTGTATGTTTTTTAGAAATTACATCATTCTCCAATCCATAATACACTGTGTGCACACAAACCAGAGCATTTTGCAAGGAACTCTTAAATAATAAAACGCAAAAAAAAAAAAAAAAGAAGTTACTCATAAAGAAAGTCATAGGAATGCAATAGTAAGTTAGTAGTAACAATGAAAATACTTTGGTTTTTTGTTTTGGTTTTTTTGGTTTTTTTTTTAATCTGCTGTTTCAATCTTTATTTCCAGGGCCTACTACCCTGCACAAGACAAAAAATTTTCAGAGAGCAAACTCAGTCTGAAATATGAAAACGGAATACCTTAATTGGAGAGATATGGAAGTATTCATACAAGCTGATTTGTGATGTATCCATGGATGACACACTCATTAGTTCTTCTTGAAGAGATTCAACATCCTTTTTGAAGAGCTGTAGCTGTAAATGTATTTGGAAAAGATATTTCTTCAAAGTTTGGAGTATATAAAACTACTAATCGGTTGTCACAGATACAATACATTGACTAATACTACTTGTACTCTCCTACGTACAAAATCCTCTCATTGTCCTTGTACCATAAGGTTTAAAGCCACCTTTGCATATCATACACAATGAGCATAAAGGAAGGAGTCTACCATCTGTCTCAGGCAACAGTAATTAAAAACCTCATAGCTTCATATTATTCCTAGATACACAGAAAGTAACCATTTATGGACACAGAAAATATTAAAAAAAAAAATGCAAGTTGAATAGTTACAAGTTTATAATATATTTATCTTCAAATAACAAAAGGTTTCTACCTCTTGGTCACTTGGCACATCAGTCTGTGTAAAGAATTCACCAACTGCATACAGGAAGCCAAGATCTAATCTGAGATCCATCTCTTGAATCAGAACCTTAAAATACCTATACATGAAAAAAAAAAATTATTAAGGTGTTCTACAAAAACATGTATCACTTCAAGTTTAGTATAGGGTATTTAGACCACTTACACAACTTCTGGTAGTGCTTTTGGTGGGGTTTTTTTTGGTGTGAGCTTTTGTTTTGGGGGTTGTTCTGTGTGTTTGTATTTGGTTGTTAGTTTTCTTTTTTTATTTATTTTGTATTTTTTTGAGGGATTCATAATTGCTGATGAAAAGAAGGCTTTAAGTGTAAGATAAACACATTTCCAAGTAACCAGAATTATTTTAAACACATAGCAACACTTAACACTGCACATAGCACCACTATGCATAGATTTTTCTCTAAATAAAGATGACTAAAAATAACATTAAAAAGGCATCTAAAAATCCTTGTTTTACTCTTCAGTTATGTGGATAATAAAGGACACTGAGCTTTCATCTCTGTTAAAATGCTCTCAGTTTCCAAGACTAAGTTTGTGTTAAAATTACTTTTCCTTATGTTTGTCTCTATAATAATTTTAATTTTAAAGCTTGATTAAACATATCCAATACCAATAGAGATGGAATATGTCAAAATACTTACTTAATATGAGATATTTGTGAGTGTCCTGCAGTTCTCATGACAATACTGACGTCAGTAAATGGTTTTGGCGCTATGAAGTTGTCAAATAAACAAGAGATCAGCACAGATTGTTATATGATATGCATAACTTCTTAAGTTTTTTTATGAAAATGTCATATACATTCAGGGTTTTCTCAATCCTGTACAACAGGATTACATAATGGATATGACTGGCAAACAACTAAGACAGGGAAGAGAGCAGGAACAGAAAGTAATAGGAAGACAAGGATGAAATGGAACATCAAAATGCTATTTAACTGAAAATGAGCCATTTTCATTTAAAAGCAAATTAATGTTGATATATTAGATTTACATCATTTCCTTAGTCATGGAATAAGATTTTCCAATCACTGATACAAAAATGTAAACAAAACAAACAAAAAAGAATTCTGCAGATTTATGCACTGTAACTTAAAACTATTCATATTTAGAATGAACAACTGACATCCTACTAGCTTCTGAACAAAATTGCAAGCAGTATTCTTTGTATGAATCCAGAATCCCTTTCAATATTACTTAGGTTTTCTAAGTGATTTCAGCATGAAAAAATTAATGAAAGGCTCCAGTTCTTCTCATAGTATAGAGACATTGAGCTCTATGCTCCAAGCAATGGAGAAAGGTACTGAAAAACCATACAGAATATAATTTGCCATCTGGAGAGGTTATAAAAGGTGCCTCACTTAACAACTTTGAGCTTAGGCACATTTCTTTTCTTACCAATTAAAATTACTTCAGATAGGTTACTAGTTACTAGGTCACGCATTACATGATACTAGAGCAACAGGGAAATAGTGGAAGACTAAAGATGACAAGTGAACCTGTACTGCCCCAAAACTCCAAATGCAAGTAGCACAGAAACAGTGTAACAGATTCACTACCATCAAAATTAAGAAGACTTATCTTAGGAACAGACAAGTCTTCTCATATATTAGTCAGCATTAAATTTTACTGATGGTCTGAATTGAAAACCTCCTTTTAAGCTTAAATAACCTTCATGCTATATGTTCTCCAAAATCAATTATGTATTGTGCCAAAAAGATGTTCTTAAAAGGTAAAATAATGACAGATAAAAGACAGTTTCTTTTTTTTCTGTTAATTGTTAACTGTTTAAATGGTTTTCTGTATATCTTCTTTGTAGAGGTAACTGCTTCCTTACTTCTACCATTATTATTCTGTAGTCAGAAAGCTCATGCAGACTTTACCTGATCAAAGTGGTAAATCTAATACAGAATAGTTAACTTCAGTACAAGCAAGTTATTTTCTTGTTTTAAAAGGAAGGATTATGTTAAACTAGAACAAACCTGAATCCAAGGTGATGGACTTTGGAGGTTTAATAGGATAGAACACAAAGGGAAATATGGCTCCAGGAATCTGGTTTTGTATCTAGTAGGGGTAAGGACAGGACAAGGTGCAGCACATTAGCTTTTCAATAGTGAAATATTCTAAAATCAGGACAAACTCTAGAGATATGATCATTACCTGTAGCTTTCCACTAATCCAAAAGCAGAAAAAAAAGCCCTTATACTTAAAATGTATCTATTTTCAAGATCTAATAATCCAATTCTAATAATTTAGAAAATCTTTTTAAAACTGGTAGTAATAAATGGTCCACAAAAGTTTTGCAAAGAATTTGTTTTTAAAATCTTGAGTATAGCAAGACAAGAAAATTTCACCTCTTTTTGGTTTTTGTACAGAAATGCTCCAAGAAAAAGCAAGCAAGATTAATGCCAAATTTTTTTTTCAGAACAGTCACAGCTGTCTTCCTTTTTTTCCAAGAAGCACTTAAGCAGAATTTTCAAAGAATCAGAAGCACTGTTGTAAAAGCCAATGATTACAATTAAATTGAAAACATGAGAAATCCAAACAATTCTAGAAATGAACCCAAAATTCCATAGAATTTGTTTTTTCGGACTAAATAGCAACTACTTTTTGACATGACTCACTTGTATCCTGTAAATTTGAATTCTGAAAGACTTCTGATGTGCAGAGGAACTGTATTCCACTTTTAAAGCTGGCAGGTAATTTCTTCTGAGAGGAATCTCATTTGGCTGTTGAATCTTCATGTTCATTCCATTAGGAGTTAAACATACCTATTGTATTATGAAAGAAAATTTAGTATGCTGGGTGTTTTAAAATCCTATTTCACATAATATACTTTAAAAAATTACATTGTTCACCAGTATTTTAAAGCTAAGCAGTAAAAGTTCTGCAGCTTTTAAATTAGATGTGATAATTTTCCTTTATTTAAAGCAAACAAATTTTGCTATAAATTCCAACAGAAATAAAACTACAAACCAGTGCATTATTTGGGGGTTACTATCATTTAACACATAGCTATCTAGAGGAAAAGTAGTGGATTATGACTGAGATAAAAATTGGATCGTTTATCTATCCAATGTTTCTTTTCCTACAGCACATTTCTAAGGAGTGTCTACAATTCATCCACTGACAAGGATCTAGTATTTGGAGCATAATGTATTTCTATGTTCCAGAATTATTTCTCAATTTTCTTTTTCAATTTTATGTGATTGAATGACAGCTAAATCATTCCACAACAAGTAGTTTTAAAAATACAGGATTTCAGGCTAAAACAAACAAACAAACCAGCCCCAAACTAACATATTTACTGGTATAATATATGAACCAAATGCAAAGCTTCCTTATTGTAGTTTTATACATATTTAATACTACAACCTCGAAAAAAGTAACACCTCAATTTCAAAATCAGGCACTAACAACAAAAAGTCTTGTATCAAAAATAGCTTGTATCAAAAGTTTGTGGAATTTTTCCAGCATTTTTTTAATACAGAGACAAAAGTGTTTTCAAATGGAGTAGGTAAATCAATCATCTGAAATTTCACCGTAAGTTTTATCAAAGACAGCAAAATTTATAAATGATCTTTTTCTTGTGCATACATATAAGCAACAGAATTAGAGAACTATCAGTATTACCAAAACATTTGATTCCAGCTCAACAATCTTATTTTCTGAAGGACTTAGCTCACTGTAATCTCTAAATTCTTGTTCTAATTTATCAATTTGCTTAACACTCATTGGTCTCCATCTTGACTTCTTCTTGGGTTTTGTCTCCCACACCACATCAGAACTTTGAAAACAAAACAAAGAACCAAAAGAGAAGGATTAGCTCTTTGAAAACAAGTTTTCAAAAACTTGTTTTAGTGTGACTTTTAATAAGTTCTAATTAGGGAATGAGAAACCACAACAAAGCACTATTGCAGCAAAGTGACCCAAATTATGCACTGCCTTCAGCCAGTCTCTCCAATATGATGAAAAGAAAAAAAAAAAATTTAACAAGGCTGTGTAACTCCCCTCTTTGATGAAGATGGGTATGTAGTGACACTCAAAGAAGTTCCATTTCAGCAGTACGCCATCCACTGTTCTACAATCTCAATATAGTTTTTTGCTTATACTCCTGCATTAATTTTAGCATTTTAAAATTACTACAAATTAAAAAGTTCAAGTCAAGACAAAATGCTTCCTGCCCTGCATCTTATTTTTGACACTTTGTTTATTTAGCCTTTCCATCTAAAATCAATCATTGTGATTTTGATTTACATGTTTCCTCTACTGATTTCATGCTGGGAGTTTTGGGTTTGTTTCTTGTTTATTTTTTAAAAAATATTATCCTTTCTTCTATCTCTCACTTTTATTAATGCAAATAATTAACCAACCTTAAAGGGCATTAGACTTTTTTCCACTGCTTCTGTGTGCAGCTCTGTGCCTGTTTTCACCTTATAGACAAACTTAAAGCACAAAATAGGGCACCAACCAACACTATCAGGCAGATAGAAGGTACTTCTTTCCACAAATTACTCAATAGCCTACAAATATGTAACTTCCCAGACACAGCCACCTAACCTCTTTTAGCTGTATCTGTGTCAGTGTTGAGAAACATCAATGGCAGAAAAAAAGGTGAGCTAAAATTCAAAACAACAAAAACCAAATACAAAAAAGAGTACTATCTTAATTGCTGAGTTCTGCCTTCCACCCCTCCCCCCCTTTTTTTTTCTTTCCAGCTTTTACATTTTGGGATTGGGGGTGTTTTTTGTTGTTGCTCCTGAAAAAAAGGAAGCCAATTTCAACAGTACTGCCATCCATTTTCAAGAAGTTTCACATCTCATCAGGGTTTGACAAGAAAACAAAACTAACTATAAGCACTGCTAGACTAATGACTATGGATGACTGCTTTCAAAGAAAAACCAATTTAGTGAAACCTCAACACTACTGTGAATCTCAACAATTAGCTGCCACTTTTAATGGAGTGTTTCCATTATCTAAATGTCAGAGCACAGTTTCTCAGGTGAGGGCAAGGGCTGGAATTTTCTTTGTAAATGATGGATGTGATTACAAGAAGCCAATGTGCATAAAAAGTTCAGATTTGTTTGTTTTTCAGTACAGTGCAAAGAATTGATCAAGAAAAAAAAATCTCACTCTGTCAGTCTCATAACTGTGAATAAAAAAAGTGTGTGGATTATGGCAATTATATTCAAGTGCCCCTTGATGATTCCAAAGAGCCCCTGTTCAAATGTATAACACACATTTCCTAAGCATTACATAATTTCTTTTCTGCTTCCCTCTGAAATGTTATCATAGGAAACCCAAGCAGTTGAGCCCTGGAACACGGTAATTAATCAACCAAAACTAAAGGGACCTACAAGCTTTTGCATCAAAATTTCCAATGCAGAATTCAGCTGTTTCTGTAGTGATGATAACAAAGCCCACTCACACAAAATATTTGTAGACCTTACTCATTACAACTCTATTATCACTTCTCAAACTACATGGACAGGAAATATTTTCTGTTCGATGTATTGAGAAGTCTGCCACACAGAATTACAAATACATGTTCCAAACCCACGTACATCTAAATACAGTTAGCATATGCATTAGTACAAAACACAGTGAAAACATTTCTCTTGACAGCAGGAAAATATAGTGATTAGGTTTGAATAATATTAACTCGGATCTCTTTTTGCTCTTTCAGCACAAGCCAAAATGAAATTCACAGAGTGAAAATAGCTGAAGTTAAACATTTTAAACTGTCACACACGAAGTAAGTTACCTTGTAATTCCAATGTAGGACACCTCTTGTTTTGTAAAATTGTTAACCAATGAAATTCCAACATCTTGCAAAGACAGAACAATTTCTTGTTCTGCTAGTTCTGCTTTTACACTTTCATACGTCAATTTAAATACATTCTCATCTTCAGTGAACAGGACAATACGCTGCAAACCTTCGTAAAACGACATTAAATAGACTGCTTTTCTAGAATCCACACTGAGTATTTCCATTTTGTCCTACAAACAGGAGAGGAGAAGTTTTTACACCTCTATCAATCATTCTACTTCACAAAAAAATGCCAGAGTTAGCAACACAACAATGGAAGACATTTTTTTAAGGTACAGGAAAAAAAAGTCTTATGACAGCTTCTCACTACACATACACTGACACTCTTCAACTGAAGACTTCTTACTGGCACAAGCTCTGGCAAACAAAGTGATGTTACTGTTCTGTGTTTGGAACTCATATACAAGACTGCTGATCATATTCATTAAATATGAAGTTTCATGCATACGCTGATGAATGGACATATCATTCTCATATCATAAAATCAGACATCATTAAAAGGAGATTTTGATTAAAAACACATACTTCTTTTGGGGAAATTTCCTCGGTTCTATTTCCACATCTCCATTTTAATTTCCTAGATCCTGTTGGGTCTGCCCAAGTGTACAACACTGCCTTATTTGGCTGAAGGCAATCTTCCAATTCACTGAGGGAGCTAGAACAAAGTAATTTTAAATTCAAATGTCAATGAATAGTTTGTGTCAATGACCTTTGCATTCGAGCATTTCAACAAGAACAGTAATTATATTTTCAAGTAATGAAAACAGAAAAAAAATAACATTATGCATGAAAAAACACGCAAAAAAACATTCTCAGAACACTGATAAGAATGAGGATTTGTATTTTAAATTACATACGTATACTTTTATATATAGTAGATTTTGTATACTCATTTTCTTCCCTCCTTTGTGATCAACATTTTCAGACAAATGTGTTTTAAACTCCATTCCCCCTCACATATAGTTAAAAATTTAGATAATTGTGTTCCACAGCTCTCTGAAAGGAGGCTACCCCAGGAGAGGAAGTGGAGAGATGCTGATCTCTGCTTTGCTGGGATCCAGTGATTTGAACCATTCCCTTGCATCCACACTGTGCCAGAGGAGGTTTAGACTGGACATCAGGAAGATTTTCTTTCAGAACACTTGACTAGGCTTTCTTGAGAGGCAGGATATGCCCCAAGCCCTTGATTTGGACAATACCCTTAATAACACGGTTTAACTTTTGATTAGACCTGAAGTGGTCAGGCACTTGGAGTAAATGACAACCCCTTCCACTCGAAATACTGTACTCTGTTCTAATTAAATTGACACTAGGGATGCCCATAATTCATCTAAGATGATAAAAATTACCAATCTTCACAGAGAAAAGCCAAACCAAACAATCATTCTTCAGGCAAACAGGAAGCAAACAGGACTTGACTAGCAACTCTCTCACCTTCCAAGTAAAAATCTTTGAACAATACTGACTGAAGAGAAAAAAGAGTAGGTCATTTGGCTTTTAAAAAGAAATAGTTCAATAATGCTGCAGGTATACACTTCTCAGCATTGCCCAGTATCTGCAGACAGTGGCAAAGCATTACAAAGACATTACGGGTGGAGAACAGAATAACTGTGTGAAGGTGCAGAAGTAAATATTCACTCACTACAAAAAAATAATATTTGTTAAAATTATCTTAATTTCATCCTGGTTTGGCAACATTTACATAACTACCGCTCATCCCCTCATATCTTACATAACTGTAACCCATTCTTTCAGTTAAATCTCCTTTGTTACTTATTCTTCTCAGTCAGAACCTGCACATTTCCAGAAAAACACATCCTTTGCCCCCCACCAGCAAAGTAGATGTCACAAGGCCACAAAATTCACAAAACAGCTCACTCGTAAAACTACCTAGCACTATATAACACTGCTAACAATTCACTGTCTTCAGTTTACCAAGCAAGAGATTTTTGGGTGCTCTGACAAAATCTGACAGCCATTTCTTTAAAACAGGCTTCTTTAGAGAATGCATGCTTACAACATACAAAAGTACAGTTCACATGTCTCCATGCAAACATCCACATTAAACATCTTCATACATACCTTTGTCCATACTCAATAATTTCCTCTTTGGTATGGTTAATCAACAGAAATGGAGCTGCACCATCATGGTAATTAGAAAAAGTAATCACTGTAGAATGTTCAGTCAGATTAACATCCACTGCAATTCCTCCAAGCTATCAGTTGTAAAAAGTATAAAGTAAATAACAGTGGAATGGATTTCCAGCAAAGCAAATGTAATTTAAATATTTTGAAAAATTTTTCCTCTCATCATAAGATAAAACTATCATGTAGTAAAACTAGCTGTTTTACCATATTGTCAAAATATTTCCTTGATCTAAATACTAGGTAGCAGGTATTACACAGCAATTAAAACTATGCAGGAGTTCCATACTGTGAAAAGTTAGAGTGATAGTAGAGTAATCTTCCTTTTGCAAGCATACGCATTCATGCCCACAAGAACATTATACTACCAAAACCATTCACCTGCTTAAAAACTACTGCTAGATGAGACTATCTGCAATATGCAAGTAAATTCAGTGGAGTCAAAGTTACTTTTCAGAGCAATTCAGTGTTTCTTTAGAACTAATATTAATACTTCACACAAAGAGTACTTGCAAAACAAGCTGTATTTTAGCTCCTGTAGAACTGCTCCCCAGAGAAGCATTTAACAGAGAATACCTACTTACACCTGCTTGTATACACACAAAAAAGAGAGCATGAGAATGCATTTGCATAAGTATAATCTTTTCCTCAGCTAAGGTTTTGCCGTACTTGATTGCATGGGAAATCAAAGTTTTGAGAATGAAAAAGTGATTTATGCTGTTTTACCTAACATGTAAACATGGAAGGTAATATGTTACCTTATTGTCCAAATGCAGTAAAAGACAGTTTTCTTGCTGATCAAAATTTATCTTCTTTGGAGGGAGATCAGAATTTTCAACTCTAACGAGCAGTTTGTTGGCATCATTTTCAGGCCAAAAAGGAATGCACTAGAAAAGAACAATCAGAAATTTCAAAGTGAGAATACAAATGAGACATTAAAAGCCATTCACATTAGCCCAAATTCATCTACTAAATTCTATTCAAGTGTATCAATTAGGATCAGAAACCCTGTTAAAAAAACCTAGAAGTTATTACCTGAATACAATAAATTAAAAAGAAGTCAAGAAACAATTCAGGCTACAGTGAAGAAAGTGAGGAGTTAAGGAACTAAAGTGGAAACAGTAAGACTTCATATTCACAGAAAGAAGTACAGTTAAAATGGATGAAGTACATAAAATCCAGAGTATAAAATAGCTACAACATTGAAAACACCAAGCTTGGTAAAATAGAAAGGACAAAACTGTTCTTCCATTAGCAGACCTTTTTCCAAAGAAGTATAAATTTCAAATCAATCTTACAGTGATAAGGAATGACAAAAACAGGATATTAGCATAAATGCCATCCCAGAGTAATTTGAGTACAGAGGACATCAGCTACGGGCAGTCCTTTTAAAAGTGTTTGATGTACAAAACCCAGAGTATGGAGCATTAGGCTGCTAAACCAGAGCACATTCTGATATTCACATTCACAGCTGAAATCAAAACTATTATGATGTAAAAATCTCAAAGGCAATCTCTCTTCAATAGTTTACTTGCTAAATGGAGACAACCAGGAGACGGAGATGACAAAAGTTTTAATTCTAACTAATGAAAAGTCTTTTAACTAATTAATACAGTCCAGCCACAAGAACAAGCTATGACTAACAGTAACTCTCAGCTATTAACAGCCAGTCCTTTTAGACAGACGATCTTTCCTGTATTTCAAACTGTTGACATGCAGCATTCAAAAATTTTGAACCATTTTGCTCTCTCTCTAACATAGTTTAAGAACTGAGATGTCCATATTTAATTGTATCTGAATCCTAGAATTACTTCTTCAGTGGTGAAAGACTAGTTCACCAACTTACCATGCCACTAAGTTCCCTTTCCCATTGTTTCTCACACCACAGGAAGCAGGAAGACAAAGGAAAAAAATATAGTTAAACTGTAAGATTGAAGGTGTTATTTACATCAACATGTAACCCACAGATAAAGGAAATTTAAATTGTGTTGTAAACTGCAATAAAATACAGCATGTAAGTCTCAATGTGGAATTAATTGAGCCCGGAGGAAATTCAAGAAGAATCAGTCAACAGTAAATGGAAATTTAAAAGCCAAAACAAGTAAGTAAAAAGGATTGGCTAACAAGACATTACAGAATCAACTACATACAATTGATTTTTTTTGTAGTAGACTTTAGCCACAGATTGTGTCACTTAAAGAGGTTGTTTTCAAGCCTTCTACCACACACTTGCTAAGCACTTCACTAGATGTTATATATATACAACCATTTTGCTTCCACAGTGAGACCTTTAATTTATATTTAACAGTGGTCTTATAAACATTCTTCAGCAATGTCTTCTTTCTCTAAGGATATTTGTTGATCATCTGCCTTGCACTGTACATAATTTAAAGGACTGTCTTTTGCAAGCCACTGCACACTAATCACTATCCAAAAAACTCTATTGCAAACCTTGAAGAAAAATGGATTTTTCTAAAAATAGTGATTAAGTTTTCTAATATATTTACTACTTTACAGACAGGAAAGGTGTCTCAGAGGAGATTAGTTCTACTTAAGAATTGCTTTTTTTCCTGAAAAGACAAGTTCCTGTCACTAAGAAAAAAGAGCGAATTTAAAAAAAAACAAACTCAGCAGGGAAGTCTCCACTTATAACTGTCCTAGGGTGACTTTATGATGCTTGTATCTCAAATAATCTCTTCTGTTTGTGCTGTATATTGAGTTCTGTGCCTTTAAGACTGGTTCTAAGAGCAAGGAGAAGCGCGGAGTTTGTTTTGAGAAAACTGCCTGACTCCTCCACATTCTTCTGCAGACAGCGTGTTCGGCGGAGGCTTGGAGAGACTGCAGGACAGAGATCTTGTTTTGCTTTTAGTTAGTTTCAGCTAGCTGGGCAGAGAAGTTCCCTGGACTGATTTTTTCTTTTTTTCTCAGGACTGTTTAAACCTGCTCTGGACTGAAAACCCAGGGGAGCACTGGGGGCTGCACCTGCGGCCCACCGGGGCCGGGACCTCGGCATTTTCCAGCAGCGCCGGAGAGACTGGGACTGAGGAGAGACTGAGAGAGAGCCGAGCTACACCCACGGCAAGGACTTTCTCAATTTGCCATCTCACTTCAGAAGGAGAGGTTTTATTGTTTCATATTATTCATTCTTTATACTTGTATGCACTTTGTTTGTTAAGTAAAATAGTTTTTTCCACTTTTCTCCAAAGAGTCTCTTACCGGACTGGTTGGAGGGAGGGGCCACTTGGGTTTGCTTCCCAGAGGGATCCTATTCAGGGGTTTTCTCCCAAATCTGTCCCTAAATCAGGCCAATAACTTAAAATGACCAAAAACAGAACAGTGGGAGAAAGAAGCAAGCCAAAATACGCATTTAACATTTCAGCAAGCTGCTTCATTTTTTGAAGATCAACCTAATGTAAGAGAGTTACGTGAGAAATACTCAAAAAAATCACAGGCATTAGTTAAAAAAAAAAATCTGGACCAGCAGAAAAGCAGCGCTCCCCATTTCAGCAACAGGATCAGATGTAAACTTGCTCCTAGAAACTGTTCTGGATTAAAAACAGAGATCGACCAAAGACAGACCAACAGAGGTTTGACACTACCTACATTTAGAAGAGATGAAAAACATACTGAATAAGGCAACTGAATTACAAAAGAACAATATGGCAGACCAATATGGATTTTTAGAGACTGCCTATCAAAGGGAAAAATATTGATACAATGCGGAAACAGGCTTTAGAAGGGGATACTTCTGATGACCCGTATTGCTCTATTTGGTATACTGCCATATCTAACCTTTTGAAAGTATTTAAGAGCAATCCTAAGATCCACAAGTCTTCCCTGGATACTTCATTATTGAAAGAAGACTAAGATTAATCAATACAATAATGAAACACCTAAGAAACACTGACATTTGTCGGACAAACTTGAAAATCCTATAGGCATAGAAATAAAACAGTTAACATGGGAAAACTACAGATGATACATGCAGAATCTACGTCAACTTTCAAAACTATTACTTTTGAGTAGTTTTTGCAGAAATTTCAGGACTTTCTGTAAATATTTTGGCTTTTTCTAATAGCAAAAATATATCAAATATAAGCCACAGAACAAGAAATAATACCATCTGACCATATTTCCTAACAGTAAGATACTAGGTATGAAGTTGCCCATACTACTACACATACACTACTATAGTGATATTTTCATTTCAGACTTTTATGAATAAACTAGATGAGGAATCATACATGTAAAGAACTCAAAAATTATGAAAGGCCAAGCAAAAGTTTGGTTCAGAGGAACATAAGAATATTAGCAAATAGAACAAACACACAGGCTTATGTCAAAAAGTCCATTGTTGAGTAAAAGCAAGGAAACTTTTTTTGGAAATGATAAGCATCATGGGAAGCTGAACTGACTTCCACATCTAAAGATCTAAACATCTTTATGCACACTTAACAAAAATCACAATGGAACAACATACCAATTTCAGTAATTGAGATAATGCTATTTAACTGGCATATCTTTAATGACTATCATTAAAGATAATATACACAACTAAGGAGCATGTACTGAAGGTAGGAAAAAAAGTAATAGAAAGATCTGGTTTGGAATCTCATTGAATATATTCTTTTAACTTTTGCTATTTGGTTTGCAACTTGGAGTATTTAAAGTGCTGATTTTGAGGTGCTGGTGTGTATCCAAAGAACAGCAATGGGGCTGCTGAAGGGTCTGGAGCACAAGTCCTAGGAGGAGTGGCTGAGGGAGCTGGGATTTAGTCTGGTGTGGCTGAGGGAGCTGGGATTTAGTCTGGTGAAAAGGAGGCTCAGAGGCCACCTTATCACTCTCTACAACTTGCCTGAAAGGAGGATGTAGCAAAGTGGGGGCTGGTCTCCAGGCATCATGACTAAAGGAAACAGCCTCAGAGGACATTTAAAGTGGCTATGAGGAAAAATTTCTTCACTAAAGGGGAAGTCTGGCATTAGAATAGACTGCCCAGGTTAGTGGTGGAATCACCATTACTGGAAGTATTCAAAAAATGCGTGGCTGTGGCATTTGGGGATCTATTTTTGTGGTGATTTATTTATGGTAGTTCCAGGTTCATTCATGGTTGGACCTGATACATTATCTTAGAAATCCTTTTCAAGCTTAACAATCCGGTACTTCTAGGATTCTAAAGGAAATCAACTAGGCCTTCAACCACACCCTTTGTTAGGCTAAAGTATGTTTTGGATAATGCTCTCATCAAGGGGGAAGGGGAAGGATTTCACTCTTCCCAGAAGACACTACAAATCACTATAGCTTTAAGAAACCTCCAACACTACTCCAAACAAGCGCTGCATTTCCTACATGTCCTGCAGGAAGGCATGATGGCCCTAAGACCCAACACACATACAAAACAATTGTGTGATACTGCACTGCAAACAGCCAAAGATACAAACCCAGCCTGCAACAGTCTCTGCAGCATAGACAAAAACCCTAAACCCATTTTCACACCACTTGGCCTGAGGGCCAGGGATCTCCTTCTAGGAAGTATTCATTGAGAACTTAAACGCAGAAGTGAGATTAGATCCAGAAGAACCATTTGGATCTCTCTGAACCGGATCCACACGACGGAATTTCTTCCCATACCAAAGTGGCTTAATGCATACCAGGTCAGACAAAATATTCTACCATATACCACAGCTAAACTGAACAGAAGCTCCAGTGCCACTGCAGAGAGATAATACAGTAATAATATAATATAGTAGAGGTCTTTTTCTCATGACAGAATAAAAAATTCCAATTACAACGTAAAACAGCTTTACAGTGTGATTTAATGCAAAACTGAGAAATGGTAAGGAACACAGATCGTTTATTGAAAAAGTGTGGTATAGTCAGGCATTGTCACAGAACATTATATATGGGTCACTCACAGTGAGTGTTCAAACCAGTTCTTTTCCTTAGAGACACAACTTAGAATAGGTTCCATTATAAGTTTACCTGTTGCAAAACAATGGGAATCCACTTTTCCTTGCCTTCTTCAGCTACTTCCAAAGTATATTTACTTCTATTTGAAATCATAAAAAATGGAGTGAAGGTTACAATTCTAGTAATATTGAAACTGCTATTGTTTATGGTGACACCAACCTGTGAACAGAAAGACATTATTTTAAGTATACGTTTTCAACCCCATTTATAATTCCTGAAAATAATGAAATTCAAACATAGATCTAACTCACTTGATATTCCTTTTTATGACTCTTGCATTTCACAGAACCATGACTTCCAACAGTGTCCAGTGAAAACTGATCAGATAATTCACTATCAGTTACCCTAAGCTGCACCTGTGAAGAAGCACCCTGATTAATTTTCATTTAAAATTATATTGAGAGAGTATGCATAAACATAAGTGGAAATACTGGTGTTTCTATTAAAAAAATCAAGACATAACAACTGCCAGTAGCATCTCACAAATGTATTTTCTACCATGCTTAGTTATAATCCAGGTAAGCATCGTAAGTCTAAGACACTCCAGAGGAAGCAATCGTGGAAGGATACTTCAAAAAAACATCATAATTAAAATTACAAAGGAAAATCAATGCACTCTTGTAATCTCTCTCATATCATTCATCCATCAGTAACATTCAGCATTAAAAAACTCAGGAAATTCAATGGTGAACTTAACCTTAGCATTCTATTAACCCAGAATCAATCTACTAACCGCCACTTCAAGTCTTAATTTTTCAAGTAGAATTCACTGTTCAAGTACTGCAGCTTTTTATTTTCTTCAAAATTTCTGTCTTATTTGGAAGAAGAACCTTTACTGACATAGTTTAAATGTAAAAGGAATTTGTTTTATTTAGCAAACACTTTTCAGTGAACTTCTTCTTTCAAAGTGAGCATCTCTCCCTTAACAACACCTCTAATAATAATGTAAATTTCCTATCTCAAGCATATTTGACAACATGCTTCTTTAAGAACAAAGGTTTTAGACAGAGATATTATAGGTTTCATGACCTTTGCAGAACATAGGATAGAGTAAATACATTTTAAAATATAAAAATGCTTTCATACAACAACAAGGGAGTACAGAGCTGTAAGGTTTGAAAAATACAACACCTTGTTATTTTGACGGAAGTTTTTAGGCTGGAAAGAAAAAAGGAGGGGCTGTTTGTAATCTGGAGGATGCTTGCGGTGAATACCATCTGCTTTGTATTGCAACATTCGACCGGTTTTATTCACCATCCAGTAGGGACTGTGAATCTCTATTATCATCTGCCCAGTTGTGTAGGTCACGTGAACAGCAATATCCAGTTCAGTCTTATCCAGCTCTGTGACACAGTGAAATGTTGTGAAGCTGATATCAGGCAGATTGCTTTTTATATGGTACTCGCTTCTCCAGTTTTGATCAAGATAGTTAAGCAACTGCAAATCTAGTTTTGTTTGGTCCAAGACTGCATTATGAATCTGGGCTGAGCATCCTTCTTGTAAAGTGTCATATTTGTTCCCATTTCCCTTAAAAAGACAAGCAGACACCAAACAGGATACATTTACATGAATCATATACAAAATTCACGTAACTTTTATTTTTAGCTAGCTTTAAAAATTAAAATACAAGCTATTTAGGCACAACTTGAAAATACCTTTTGTGCTACTTAACTATGTTACTTACCTAAATATCTACCTTAAAACAACATTGTGCAAAGAGAACCTTAATGCCTGGTCATCAATATTCAACACCAAAAAGCCCATCTGTCACCAAATTCAAGCACACAAATATTCTTAAATGACAAATTTCCTTAACACAGTATTTTCTTCACTAAATTTTAATTTGTAAAAGACATACAGATCCTGTTACTTTCATACATTTGGTACAAGCTACAGTCTCCAGTCCTAGTAATTAATTATTTGTGATGAAGTTTTACTATTAGATTCTATTATTTGAGTTCAAATACTAAATATTAAGACCAACTGAAAAAAAATCTGTCTCCCAACTGTATTTCTATTATCCTAAGCGACACCAGTAAGGAGTGGGACACAATTATACCAGAGTCATAGAATGAAACGTACAGTTCTGAGGAATCAATGTCTACACCCTATGTTTTACGTATTTTACTCAAGACTGTCTCTCATCTGGCACTGGAAAGAATGCCCATTAAGAGTCAAAGTGCACCTAATTGTTTAATTTCTTCTGGAAAGAATCTGGCAGTAGGCTGCCATTCAAGACAAAACCCGGCAAAAAAGCAGACCTGTGAGCATTTGTTAAAAGCATGTTACTGCTGACAGTCAGTGACTGCACATAAAATGCTAACATAGGGTTGTTAGCATTTTTGCACTTGAGGCAGTCTTCACAGAAAAAGCTGCACTATTTAATTAGGTTCAAGTCACACTTGAGCAACTGAGTGACTATCACAGGGTCCAACTTGTACGGTGTTAAGTTTTACTTTGCATATATATCTAAAGCATGACTTAATAAAACCACATTTCACATTCTGTGATAATATTCCAATTCTGGAAATACAGACTTTAATATACTACATAACACTTGCCATTACAAGATCTGTGAACTTTCTTCACAAATACTCCACCAGAACCCCTTTGCCCTAATCTCTAATTTCAACTAGCTTTCATATTACAAATTGGAAACATCACTCTAATTCAAGCATTTTGTAATTACCTCTACAGAATAAGTTATTTGGTAAGGAAGAAGATTGCGGAGAAGAACAGAAGGCCATAAATGAACAACATATGGAAAATCCCATTCGTCTTCTGCACATAACGAAGTTGTCAATGAATCTTTTACAGGAACAACATTGATGATAAGTGAGTGGTTAGTTGACCTCACAGACTGGCATTTCCTTTGTAATAAACTGTCAACATTTTTCATAATTTCATCAAACGTAATTCCTTCACACATATCATATTCTCCACCCACTCCGTTTTCACTGACTAGTGGTTGCAAACTCAGTATGGATCTGTAAAATGAAAACATTTTTAGACTCTTAACATGTGACTGAATGTTTCAATTACAAAAAAGCACTATGCAACATGGAACTATGGAACATTCTAATATTATTTGTATTTAGGAAGATTTCTGGCAGTAGTTCATTGCCTGCCTTTATCTTGATTAAATGATGGATTGGAGCCCAAAATTTCGTATCTATTGTAACAGTTGAGGTTTTTTGTTCCATACCTCCAGGTGCTTCCCTTACAAAGAAAGGGTTATTGAAGATTCTTATGAAGAGACTACTGAATTTCCTTACAACTGCTGCTCTGTTCCTGTTCCAAGCTAAAGGTCTCGATCAACAACTTACTCCTAAAAGAGATGTCCAGAAAGTGCCCTTCTTTTCAGTCATGTAAGTTAGTTCATGGATTATTTACACACACGGCTTTTATAAGGCAATGGCTTTAATTTAATACAACTGCTCCTGAATGAAGATTTTTTTTGTTTTAACACATTTCCTGACTGCCTGATGGAACTCATTTGCACAATGAATCAGAACATCACTAAATCTGATACAGATGGTTAGAAATATCAATGAATTAATGAATCTACAGTAAAACGTAACTTAAGTAATGAAGAAGATACAGAGCTTTCACTGTAAAAAAATGAGGAAAGCATTAGGGAGAAAACAGAAGAAAAAAGCCTCGGCAACCATAAAAAATCCATCAAAGCAAACCAATCTACCTAAAACTTGGTAACAGTTCAGCTAAAACGTACATTCAAACTCATTGCAGTTTTGTTATTAGCTTGAATGTGATAATAGTATAGCTATGCTGTATGCCAAGTTTTTCCATTTGATGAGACTTTTTTTACATCTTTGACAGAGTTAAAGTGTATAACTTTTAATCTTTTACTTTATAATAAAAAAAAAATCAAAAAATGCCTTTTCTGAAATAAAAAAAAGCTGCACTAATTCACCAAACATCATCCACTAAGAAGTGTACCATGTGAATTACAATCACCATGTTCCAGAATTACCTGAGCTCAGATTTTTTAAAGCTAGCTAATTTAACTTGTTCATAAAAATGGATTTCAAAATACTTTCAATTCAACAATGAAATAGTACTCTGTTTCAGACTACATGCCCTGAGAAGATACTATGCAACAATGACAGCACAGTATTATTTCAGTATTAGGTAGCAAGGGTAAATATTTTTTTTAGCATAATTATATGGATACAGCAATCAAAAATGTATAAACATATTCTGTGATAGAAGAAAAATACAATAAAGTACCTGTAATAGGAAAAGGGTATGTTGAATTCATTTGCTGGTAAAGCAGTCCCTAAACATCTTCCTTCTTCAAAAACATTTAATGGGATTGAAAAGTGATTCCTTATCTATGTAAAATAAAAATCCAGCAACACACATTAAGAAAAAACATAAAGACAAAGTATTTTGAGCTTAATAAAGCAAGAATGAGAAGTCTTGTTTTTCATCTTACCCATACACCATTCAAGGTCAGTATTTCAGAAGAACTGTCTCTAAAACAGCAAAACTTTTATATGATCTGTTTGTGCAGTTTAATGCTATATTTTATTTATGAAATAAATGTATTAACTGCAAAATGCTTTTCAAGGAGAAGCACAAGACTTTGAAAAACCAAAGACAAGTAAATCTCAACTATATGGTTACTTTCCAAACAGTGGTCTCCTAAAAATACAATAGATAAAAGGTTCAAAAACCCATACAGTGAAAGGGTAAGGGAATTCAGAAGTTTAAGGTTAAATCATTAATGTCCATTCTGGGGCACATAGTTATCTTTCTTGCAAACTTTTTTTTTTTTTTTTTTAATTTATTTCTGGGTTAATTTAATGGCATTAATTAGCTTGTAGAAAAAATAATTAGAAAATAATCAAACTGTAAATCTTGTTATTAATCAAGAAATAAATCACTTTGAGCAAAAAAAGCAACTGAAATGTAACAAGAACACTATCTCCATAAAACTGTAATATCTGATTCATCACTGTAGCTAGAAACCATATGCTAATCAAAAATGCTATTCAATCAAAAGACATACACTCAAAGGTCTCACTTTTCAACTGACACTGTACTAAATTTGAAAATAATGTATCAATGGTACAGGATGACGAAAATTAAATAACCTGACTGAAGGATAACCTGTGGGAGCAAGTTAAGATTAAAAGAAGTTTGATCACTTCATACAAAGCAAATAGTTCAAGACTAAAATTAGAGCCAGTATTAGTTAACATTACTAATGAATTATCCTGATCCAAAATCCAATTGATGTCCACCTGCATCCAACCCATCTGTCACTTTGAAAATGCTTTTTATTCTTGAAAAATCAAACACAAAGCAATGTTATATGGACCATTCAGGTAAGTTTTCAAATTACATTTTTTTGATGTTTATTTAAAGACTATAGAATTGTTTTCATTCATTAAAAATTTTAATGTATAGATATATAATGACCTGAATAGGGGAACGTATAGTTATCATCTTGCTTCCTTCAATGGTGTCAATTTGACTCACAATGGACCTTTCAACACCTGATTCCTTGTGTCTCACTTTGTAAATACATCGACCCACTTTAGTCAACGGAATCTTTTCCACAGCAGAGTGATTGTGTGGACCTAAAATTCACAAGATGAGACATGAAACACTCAAAAGGAACATAAAGAAAGAGTTGAAAGACAAAAATGTACATTCAATAGAATTTTCTGTGTCATTCAATCTAATAATAAAAAAAACACCCGCCAGATGAAAAAGCAAAATCAGCATTCTTAATATGCTGCTCTTGCAGTGTTACTAAGGAAACAGCAAAGATTCTTTTCTCGCCACAAGGAAAAGTGTAAATGAGACCATCACTCAAATATTTAAGTGGGTTTTGCTACTGCAAATAAAATTAGTGCCTCACAGGAAATGTTTACAAGATGTAACAGCTTATTAACAAGGTACAGGTCTTATATTGTAAAAACAATTCAACTAATACATCATATGGTCGAGCTTGAAAAACTGCCAATTGCTACAATAAATCAATTCAAATGTAAACAAATACACCATTAAAAATAGCCAAATTTTAATTTTAGCTTTAACTATGGTTTAAAATTATTTAAAACAATCTTTTTTTAAAAACTACTCCTCTTAAGAGCAATCTCTGTAAACACACATATATACAAGACTCAATTCTAAAACAAGAATTATTTTGAGCAGTTGAACTCTGCAATACCATATAAATGCAAACAGTATCAGACAGCAATAAAGATGCTACATAAATAATTTATCAGAGTAGAAAACCTATGCTGCAAAAATTAAGAAGTATGATTTATACAACTTTAAGCCATAAAGGCTAGAGCAGAATTTAAACACTGCCATGGATCTAGAATTCAGTGAGACACTCCTTTCATGTTATGTTGTCCTCCAGAATTTATTGACCTGTACAAGAAACTATTAAGTATGATAAGTATTTACAAAAACAGAAGATGCATGAACTTTGGAACTTACAGATCTGAATGTAAAATCTCTTGCTACTCAGTGTTGTCATTGCTGTAAACTGGTCACTCTCATTTCTAGTTCTGACAAATTCCATATTTAAACACTCCTTGTCTTCTAAATGAAATATTTTTGCTCCAAATTCAACATTAAGGACACTAAAGGAATCACTAGGTGAGACCGTGATGGGAACTCCTAAAGAATTTATTATTACAAATGGTGCTCGGTCTTTTTTGAAGATGTCTGAAGTTTGACTAGCTGCTTCAGCAAATGCCTAGAAAGCAAAGAATTGATAAAAACCATGAACATACTGAGTAGAACATCACCAAGATGATCTCTGCAAATATTCATCTAGCAATTATAACAACGCATAGTTAAGAAATCTTTCTTACCGTGCCCAAGTTACTCAACATTTGCAGTCCTAACTTGGATAGTGTAATATTGAGCTGGTCTTTTGAAGAAACATTTATTACTGTTTTATATTCTGGAATTTTGTAGTTCTCTTCTTCATCATCATCTGATTCAAACAGCGCTTTTTTAGCTTTCTTCATCTGAAAGGAGATGTTCAAAGAATTCTTATCTGACCACTCATTCTGTAGAAGAAAGTTCCACCTCAGGACTCTCCCTGTTTCCCTTTCCCATTTCTATCTCCTGCCATGGTTTTCCTTTTTTTGCTGTTGTTTACGTTTTTATTCTCAAATAATAATGAAAGGGGAGAGAATAAGACAAGAGACAAATTATTTATTCAGGAAGTCAATGAAATTTCACTAACAGTAGCTGAATTTATGATTATTCAAAAGGAAATATATACTAACTCCTAACATATCCAATAAATACTGTGTGATAATATTCATCTTAACCTCTTGAGGAACACTGTGTAAAATGGTACACATAATTGACTTCCTAGTGTTAACAGTATCCAAATTTAGTCTTTATGTGTTTCCAAATCAAATATCTACTTTGTTTTCACTTGGTTGAAAGAAAAAATAAAAAAAACTGACGGAATACATTTCTCTAGCCTTCAACACTTCTGGAAATTATGTATTTCCAAATGTTACATTTCATATCAGGGTGAGAAGACATGAGGTTTGACTCATTATCCTCTACCTCTCTCCTGTATTATACCTTGTACCTTTCTGGAAAATTGTCAGGGGTATTTTTCTTAACTGCAGTATCTCAGTCCATAATCTTTATCCTTCTAAGGCTATTACTGTATAAAGTTTTTGCTAATGATAGTCCTAGGAAAAGGGTGGGTCTTCAATTCTGAGGAACCTCTCAGGTTAAAGATACCTGAACAGTTTTGGAAAAAGTCAGGAAACAATGAAATGAAACAGGTAAGACAGAAGGAGGACAAACAAAAGGTATCTCCCATCCTTCGATAACGCCTTATCCAGTTTGAGACCAGAATCCAGACTATTTAGATGACAGATGAAAATGAAGTGGTAAGAGCACCACTCCCACGGTGTTCTTTGTGCTACTCAACAGCTATCAGTTTTTCCAGTACAATTCTGCTACACATTCTATTGTGGAACAAGCGCAGTGGCTTGCCTTTCCAAAGCCAGTGAATGCATCATTAGCATGTGGCCTAATAGGACAAACTGATACTAGGCTGTTATGATTACGTCATGCACCTAGAATAAAATTCTGCCAGTAAAAGAACAGTATTTAACAGATCTGTGAGTCTGGATCTTTCCTTGTGTAAGAACTGGTTTTGTTTACTACTTAAGAAAAAACTCTCAGTAGTTCTTTCCAAATATATCAAAAACCAACAAGAAGGAACAAAATTGTTAGAGTAGTCTCAGAAATAAAAAGTGGAGAGCATTTATTTTTTCTAAGGTAATGTAATGTGATATTTGAATTCAGCTTTGGAAACTGTACCTTAATTTCAAGAGTCCATGGCTTGAATAAGTCAGTCTTCTCAACTTCTAGAGGTTCAAGCAAAGGTTCCCACACACCAAACATCTCATTAAAATAATGTACCTATCAAAATCCACAAATCAGTTAGGAATTTACATAAAACTTAAATAAAAACTTCTGATTTACAATATATCATTATTTTGGTCATCTAAAAAGTCATAATCAGATTGCACTTTCAGCTGCTACCATAAGATGAAACAAATGCATTAGAGAAATAAATGAGGCAGCTAAGTCTCTACTGCAAAGTCCCTCATTCCAAATAAGTGGTAAAAATTGTGCCACTTAAACTATGATTTTGGCTTAAATGTTAGGCACACTGGAATTCAAAAGCACTATAAATAAGGAAGAATTTCCTATAATAATCACTGAAATTTGTCACTAATTTCCAAACATGGATGTTTTATGAACAGAATTTGTACCACGTTGTATTTTAGAGAAACAATACATTATATATTCTACTGTAATATTAAGTGAAGATTATTAGATACTTTTAGCCAGCTGCCATTCCAACATGTAACACAACAGGACTTTAGGAACTTGCAAAGAATGTAAATGTGAGGCTGTGTAAATTACTATGTCATTAATTAACATTACATCTGATGCATAAGATTTTCATTTTAGCTATCTTAGCATCATTCCCATGATGCTCCCACAATACATATCTGCAGGAATTTAGTCATCAAATATATGGGTTATTTTTCTTTAATTGGCTAAATAACATGTATATAAGACTTAGACAATAGGGTTTAGCATCCTATGAAAACTTCTGTTTCTTTTTGTAAGATTCCTCACCTCTAACTCAAGACGAGAATGTAGGTTGATTAGAGTACTCCAGTTCTTGACTTCTCCAACAAATGAGGACTTGGCTAAAAGCATTGGCACTGTTCTGTGCCCAACCCCAGCTTCAAGTGTTAGAAAAACAGATTCTATATTAATTCTCAATGACTCTCCTGTGGGAACCAGTTCAGTGTTTGGATTTTTATCTTCATTTTGATTAGTCTCTTCAAGAAACCACATTTTCAGATTTTTAATATCTTTCTTATTCCACAGATCAGGAGGAATTTGACTAATCTCTTCTTTCGTTGTTTCTGTAGTTTGATAAAGGGCTGATGTAATAGTAATTACTGTGTTTATGATTATTGGTGAAACCTACAAATAAGAAATTGGAATAACTGGAAATAAGAATCTAGTACAGAAACAGCTAGTTTCAGGCACAAAAGTATGAATATGCTACAATAACAAAACACTTCCATTTTCAACAGGACTCTCATTCAAACATACTTCACTTCCATAAGCAATATTTCAATCTTTTCAGACTTGCAACCCCTGCCTTATTTCAAGATGGAAACTTTCTAAACTACATTATTCAATTATTTATCTGAACACTTCAAAAACTTCTCTCTGCACACCTGTCATTTTATAAAACACAGATTTTAAAACTGAAGCATAGTGACAAAGTTGTTCATTTTCAATATTATTCATTTTGACATGCTCAACAGGTAGGTGACCTAATGAAGAACAGGAACAATTTCTGACTTCAGTCATTCCTGAAGCAACTTCATAGCCTGCTAAGTGGGAAGCAGAAAAATAAAAACACAATACAAGTCTACTTACTTCTATTGTTAGAGATTTAATGGTTAGATCAGCTGTCTGTGGAGTAGTACCTGACTGTTTCATTTCGAAGAAGAAGTCACAAGGCTGCAATACCTATACAATAAAGTAAAAACACATGTCATATAGAGGAAAAAAAATATTCAAAACTTATTGAAATCATATGCATAAAAAGTACTGAAAGGGAACTTACCAATATTTGGTTCTTCAAAATTAAGATAAATCTGAACACTACTGACATGATGAGAGAAAAAACAAGTATCCAAAAGCATTACCTCAGCCATTCTCAATGAAGACTGAAATGTCAGCTACAGTAAAAAGCATTACACTTCAGTAACTCAATTCTTACAGTAATGTCTGCAAATGCCTTCAGTGCACTGCACCATCAAACCCCAACTTCTGAGGAGAACCAGTTTTTCAGTTGCAACACAGCATCAACACAGTTACAGTTTTCCTGAATAACAATAAAACTGTTTGAATTACAATAACTCAGATCAAACTTCGTTTTGCAATCAGTCCCTGAATGTTTTCACTTGCCAGAGTTTACCAAATCAGAGGAATGCTATTAACAAAACCAGTGCTGTGCTATGAATAGAACATGCAGATGTACTTAGACTCTACTGACACTGTACAGAGAGGATAATTTTTTCTCCAATCCCCATCTAAGATGGGCAGTCTTTCAAAAACTATAATTTCAAACCATATTGATTCTGCAATCTTTTCTGATATCTCTGTCCATATCTGAATCAAATGCTGGAGGCATAGATATACCCTGAATCAGTTATACCACACTTCTCCCAAATGAGTTTCACCTAACACAAGTTTTTGTCCATATTTTTTTTATTCTATTTCACCAATTACCTTTTTTTCCTACTCTGTATTACATTCAGGAATTAAAAATAACAGATTCCTCTTTAGACCAACACACATATGAAAAATATACAAAAACCTCCTCACCATTCACATCCAGAGGTTAGTTTCCCTATTTGGCATCTGGACATGACACTTGGGGATATGGTTTAGGGGTGACTATGGTAGTGCTGGGTTGACAGTTGGACTAAGTGATCTTGAAGGTCTCTTTCAGTTTTGATGATTTTGTCATCAAAAGGATTAATTCATCCAGCCCAACTACTTTCTGTCTTAGGTTACAATGTAAGATGTACCCAAAAGTATATATTCTAATATCATTCTCATAAGCTGTTAAAACCACGTGGGGCAGTGTTTCTTATCTCCTCCATGGTGCATCCCTGAAAACTCCCTCCAGGGGCTATCTTTTCTTAATGGGCCAACAACTCACTGCACAACTCAAGAATTACATCATCCCATTGCGACATTCTCCACCCAGGGGAAGGAACCAAGCATTCCTACCTGGATATGATCTGAGGTTAGGAACATCACAGGCAGCCTTATCCAATGAATTCCCAGAGGACAAGAACTCCATAACCCCCACTGGACCTTCAGAGGAAGACCAGACCCTTCTACAGGATCAATCCTTCAACAGAGCCACATCTCCCACTTCAAGAGGACTGCAGCCACCATTTAATTGGACTGCTACCAACACCCTGACCAACAGCGTGTCAGGTTGTATTCTGACTCTGTCAGGATTTCTGCATTATTGCATTTATTTTAATTTGCCTATCAAATTCTGTTTCTGACTTGGGATCTCCACTGGTTTGTTTTCAAACTAACACACTTTCCCAGACTAAAATTAGATTGTTTACAGAAAACCTGGGTTCAGAGGTTTGCTTACACATGTTTTCAAAAGGAGCAGTTATGCTCCTACCTGCAGGTAATGGGTTTTGGGGGTTTTTTTGACTCTTCTCAAGAACTTTCTGCATCTTTCAAGGAAGATACTGTTTTAAGCACTAAAACTAGAGTCCTCTGAAGTTTTTTTTCCCTATAGCACAAGCATCCTGTCAGATTCAGGTCTTTTTCCTTGTTTGTACACTCTGAGATAAAAGATTCCATCAGAAGATATTCCTGTAAGAGGGAAAACCTGGTGTGAACCCTTCCAATAGCTTTCTAGAAAGTAACATTTATGCCACATTTGTCAGCTACAAAAACAGAAGTCAAACACCTTTGTATTGTATTGTAGCTTTCAATGCTAGTGCATCGCTTTTGAAATTATTAGATTAACATTTTAATGCAATTAAAGACTCGGTATACTCAAGCAGTAAACTGAGGTGCTATGATTCTACCTGAAATTAAGATTAAAGGGAAGACCCAGACCTTTCTGCTTATAGCTTTGGTCTTTCCTATATTACTCCATAAGTAAGCAGGCACTAACAAGAGAGCTGAAAAGATTTGCTCTTCAAAACTTATCTGTGGTCGGAGGACATGGGTAGCTGTTGTATACACAGTCAATTTGAATATTTTTCTCTAATGCAACAATATCATCACAGAGTTAACTGAGGAACAGTCTGCTGTAAAAGGCAGAAAAGCCATAAGAAACTCCAGGAGTCAATACACTTCCACCTGGTTAGTAACTAACAAGTCTGATTCTGTTGCCAAAATATAAATAGGCAGTTTTAATATAACAGATCTGTGGACCTTAACATAGCTATTTAATACAAAGTTTTAGACTGACAGCATTCCAAATTTACTATACAGCACTTGACATAGCATACACTTACAAAATTATATTTATTGGGCTTACATGGGATATGAAAGATAATTAACATTTTACTCCTTGGGGCTCTGCGTTGTAGCTTGTCATACAAAGCAAACCCCAATGCCACAGATCAAGATGATGCTTTAAGCATATCAGACAAAAGAGAATGAAATCAACAAAATATTAGCCAGAAAATTTTACTCATAACTGTAAATGTATCCTACTAAACTGCAACATACATTTTAATGATGAACATTTCAGAAATTCTTGTATTTTAGTAGTGTAAGTTACACAGCACCTTTTAAATACACACTGTATGGTTGGAAACTCACCGTAGTAATGTTACTTCTCCTTTCTTCTGGAAGAAATGGGCATGCTTTCATCTGTATCTCTCTAACAGCAGCTGTCATGCTGTACCTTTCAGGGCTATTTTTTATGAAGACCTCACACTGTGTTGTAACCACCAATGCAGGAGCATCACTTCTTGTTAAATCAGCCACAAACACAATCTCTGGATTTTTAACAACAATGTTCATTTCCATCATAGATACAGGCTGCACAGATGCTTCAGAAATATAAATTACATTAGTTCAGCTGTTCAAACACTCAATTTCAACTATTTTATTATTATTTTTATAATTAATATTATTGATTACAATAATTATTTAATTCTTGTAACTTACAGGGGGTAAGATCTAGCATAACTAGTGTTAGCAAATCTGTAGATCCCTGCTGACATTTCTAGGCTCTTCATTGCAGGCACAAACCCATTTAACATCTAATTACTCTTGGGTGCAACAGAAGACTCCACAAAGCTTCTGTATCAAAATGAAAAGGGTAACAGTATCACCACTGTTACTAACTCTGACATAAATAAATGTATCAGCTTCACTCCATACCTACATCTCCGGACTCTGATAAGAGTCTTACAATAATGCTGGGCACATTTTCTGCTCTCTGAAGTAGCAAACCCTCATTTTTCCACAGGGAAATAATGCAGCATTACTGATGCCTAATGTAAACACTTGCATAAAAAAATACAAAATAAAAACACACTTTCATATAAGACTTCCTTATCTGTTCAGACTTTGATTATCAGCAAATAATCCCAGCAGGTCTGGCTGAGAGGGACACAATTATGATATTTAGGGGACAGGAAAACAACACCAAAAAACCCCAGGGACTTGCTTTGGCATACCTGATGAGAACTACCTGACGCCTGGAAGCATAAAAAGAATATTTTCTGTTCTGAATCTCTAATGGACCCATTTTTGACGTCAAGTACTCAAGCTAAAGTCTGTTTTCTAAAGTGCACATCAGTGGACAAATGAAATTATATTTCTAGGCAGCAATACCAGGCAGGCCAATTCCATGTGTAAGCACAATACAATATGCACCACTATTATTCCCCTTTTATTTTAAACATACATTTTTAGGTATCTTCTTTCTCTAGTAAGACAAGACTTAATTTGGAAACAGACTAAAGGTCATTAATCTATTTCCATGATGCAAAGAAAGCAACATCAATGGTTACAAGCTGTTCTATATATATAAACATAGGGAATAGCACAAAAGGAGCACTGTATTTTTTACGTAGTATTGCAATACCAAAATTAAGCTGATATTCAAATACAGATTTTAAACTATTTCTGTTGTATACTGGTATATACCTTGGTCCTTGGAAGGTATTGACTGTTTGAGATTTCTCTGTGCAGCAGCACTTTCTGCATTAGCCTTTAGGAATATATCTGCTACAGTAAGTAGAAACTCCATGCTCGCACACAGGTATATCTCTTGAACAATAACGTCAAGAACAGTGCCATCTCTCCCCTGTTTGTAGTTTACATCCACCATAACTTTCTTTTCAAATCCATGTTTCATTTCCACCATTCTGGAACATAATTAAGGAGGCATTTAATGAAACAATAAAAAGCTAGCCACAAATACTGAAAAATACTCAATGTTCTCATTCCAGATGCAATACATTAACAGAACTGAATTTAAAAAGCAATACAAATAACTTTAGAACATGACTGATAAAAATATTTACACAAATTTTATGTAATTTTAAAACTAAGTGGAATACCATACACTAGTAACTAAAGGTGTTTATAATTTTAGCAAGCCAAATCATATTTCCTTGTTTACATATCAAAAGTATTACATTTCATTCACATTTGTTACTATTCATGAAACATCATCTCAGTCTTAGCACTTCATTGAAGCGGAAAGTGAAATTGTTTTCTATGCACGTTTATTAAATTTATATTTAAAGTTCAGTTTATTTAATTTCTGTATCTAGCACTGGTCTCTCAAAGATACATGGAACAAAAGGCATGTGAAAAACATAAATCCCCAGTAACATGTACTTTAAGAAGCCCTACACTAAAAGATTTGTGCTTTTAACAAAATACTAATAAAACTGAACATTAGGAACTCTTTGTCTAACTCTAATAAATAGTAAATTATGTAAAATTACAGACCTCGGTGTGGCTTTCTGGATTGACTGTCTTTTATCATCTAATGTACAGTTTGCCAGTTTGACTGAAGCATTCATTGAACCATCTGATAACATTTTCAGAGCAGCTGACATGAGAACTAATTTAAACTCTGCAAGCTTCAAAAGATCATCTCTCTGATCCACACTGTTAACCTGTTCAAATGAAACATTTGTAGATTTTGTTACAGATAACAAAAATAATATATAGATGTGATACAGAATTTTATTATAATTATATTTTCAATAATAATAAATTCAATAAACCCACTTCTAATTCAAAAGTCAACCACAATCAACAACATACAAGAGAATTTTTTCAAAGAGCAAAGCTTTGCCCTTCTACCATCCCTCTAAAACAAGCTTACCTAAGTGAGAGACCAAAGTTTATAAGAAATTACAAACTAGCCTGAAATCTGGTAACAAGTTTTGTAAGTTTAAACCAAGATGAATATAAAAGCATTCCTACTGACAAATTTAAGAATCTTTCTCCACTATTTTCTGTGTGTCCATGTACCCATCTCTACATGTAACTAATGAATATGTTTCATTCCCTGCATACTTTTCTTCCCAAACTATATTTTAAATTAATATAAATTTTCATCAGATTCTTAGTCAGGCGACAGAAGATGCCACGTATTATGCGCTACCACAGGTTATTCTATTTCCTGTAGTATCTGCCAAGAGATTTAGCTAAAATAGCTGTTCTCTCATTTCCATCACATTTGTTAATATTGCTAGAACACACTTCCTCTATCATAAATTAAGCTATACTTGTTCAGAATTTCCAGGACTCTAGGCAACCTTCAAGCTGCTCTTTGTAACCAAACTTATACTTACCTGTTTTGAATTTGGACTATACAACACTAAAGTCAGAGAGTCAAATCTGAAGTCCAGTTTTAGTGTTGTTTTTATTTTCATAGGTGAATGCAATTCCACCACAGCTGATGTCACAACAGTTACACCTTTAAGGAATCAGAAAAATAGTTAATATTAAGAAAATTACCTGACTGCAAATAAGGAAAAAAAAACCAAAACAAAACATCCTTGCTTATGACCATAAAGACAGCAATTTCCCTTTTTCCCCACATGTAAATCCACCCACACTTAACATGTGTTTATCAGGCTCTATGTAACTACTTTTGGCAAAATCACACAATGTTTGAGAATATAAAACACTTCTCTTACATATTCTACATGAGATTTTTACCATTTTAAAAACACAGATATACAAATTCCCTTAATATTCCATGGTGATGTGCGCAACAGTGTTACAAAGAATACAAATTTACTTTCATCCTCATTTGTTCATCTGCTGGTTTTCATGTTTAATAAAGGAATTCAACAAAAGATGGTTTCCTTAACTTCACTTGCTTTTCTTTCTAGTGTGTTCTGAACAGTCAGTGGGCAGTGACATGTATCAAATAGGAAAAACTTTCAGGGATGCCATCATTACAACAGACAAACAGATCTAAATCAGATTAGCAACAAATATTCCAGCATATATAGGAAAAAGTAAAATAGCAGCTTTCCAAAGTTGGGATGTTAACCAATGCAGACAACAGACTTTTAAGAACTGCCTTGCATTATGGCCAGGAAAACAAGACCCTAACATTACATGTTATGCTCCAAACCTCACTACAGTGGCTCAGTTGCCCCTATTCATTATTATTACTGTCCGATATAGCTCAAACCACAATGTCAAGATAATAGGTCCACTGGCAGCCAACCAACCTCATCAGCCAAGAAGGCATGTAGTGACAGCAGCAGGGAAACCCAAGACATGGGAGAGACCTGGCAGGGCCCAGGAGATCTCCTAAGTGAGGCCTACATGGAGAGGGCCTTGCCAGAGCAACCAAGAGAGATTTAACTCTGGTGAGCATGAGCAACTTGGAGCACAGCGAAAAGGCAAGCAAACTGGAGATGGCACATCAGAAAGATGTGGCACAGTACTTGCTGCAGCAGTTCACATGGGCAGAGCATGCAGGAGGGCAGAGTAACCCTCCCAGCTTCTGAGGAGAGCTCATCTGGTGGTTTTCACCTACCCCACGAGAACAGACACAACAGTGATCTCCATAAAAACCACTGCTGGCAGAAGCACAGCAGAACCCAGAACAAGCTTTCTCAGAAGCATGCACCTGTTCAGGTCTGCAGCTACAGGGAGTGTTTGAGCTTGGCATTAGCACCAAAGGGCAGAAGAGACCACACTTGTGTGCAGTGGAACCAGGTGCATGATCTGCTGAGCCTGATGGCTGAGCTTAGAGAGGAAGTGGAGAGGCTGAAGAATATCAGGGGGTCTGACAGTAAAACAGACTGGTAAAAATTTCTGAGAGAAATGCAGGAGGTGCAAGCTCAGCACAAAGTCAGAGGAACTCTAACACTCTTGTCATCAGACAAAAGGAAGGGATCTAAAAGAAAAGGGGAAATGGAAACAAGTCCCTGGTGCACACAACAGGATAATCACCTCCTTTGCCTTCACAGGTAAACTTAGGAAATAGGTATGAGGCTCCAGAACCTGAGGGTGAAGCAAATGATACTGAAGATGAAGGTCTACCTGGGGAGTTGCCCAGAGCAAGTCAATCAACCAAATGCATCACAATTTCAGGTTAAGAAAGAGAGAAAGAAGAGTACTTGTGACTCTCTTCTAAGGGGAACTGCTGCCTTCCTGGGGTTCAGGTAAGAGGTGCTACTAGGAGACAAGATCTGGAACACAAGTTGTGTTCTCTCCTGCCCTGTCAAGAAAATCATGCAGACGAACACCTTGGTAACACAATTCTGTATTATAATCAGAATTTTGGGTCTGTTCATCATGGGTCAGTTTATAGAACACTGAGCCTCCTGGCACCAAACAGGGTCCTCCTGTCTCAAAAGAGAAAAAGGATTTTAGCTCAGGAGTTAGCAGGGCTTGTTAAGAGACCTTTAAACTAGATTTGAAGGGGAATGAAGAAATGAGCAGGCTTGACAGAGATAAGGTGTGGGAGGGGAAGAACTACAGTGACCACCCAAGCAGCAAAAGGAGGCTTAAGAGGGAAAACATTTAGTGAGTATAAGCATCCGAAGATGTAACCACACGACAGACTAGGGGGCATCTCTTTGCACAACCAAATACTTCTATAATATGCCTCTAGAACTATGCACACAGTATGGAAAACAAACAGGAGAAATGAGAAATGTATGTGCAGTCAAAGGACTTTGACTTAATTGCAATTACAAAGATGTGGTGGGATAACTCACATGACTAGAATATTGTCATGAAGGGCTATATTCCGTTTAGGAGAATCACTCTATGCAAGGAAACACCCAGAATGTATCAAGCTCTGTCTTGCAGTGGATGACAAGCAAATCAAAACCAAGTCAGGATAAAAGGGCAGACCAGTAGGGGCGACACTGTTGTGGGTGCCATCCAAGCAGGAGAAGGAAGTGGATGAGGCCTTCTGCATGCAGCACAAAGCTGACTCAGAAACTGATTCTGTTGGGGAACTTTAACTACCCTGATACCTGCTGAAGAACCTCACTGTGAAACAAGAACAGTCCAGCAGGTTTCTGAAAAACACTGATAGCTTCCTGTCATGGATAGTGGAGGATCCCCAGGGAATGTTGTAGCTGCTAAGCCTCACACTAACAATCAAGGAAGGCCTTATGGGGGATGTGAAGGTTGGGGGCAGCCTTGGCTGGGTGGTGACCATGAGACTGTAAAGCTCTGTATTGGGTGAGGAGTGAACAATGCAGCAAGTAGAGACTGTAACCATGGACTTCAGGAGAGAACTTTAGTCACTTTAGGGAGTTCTCTTGAAAGAACCCATTAGAACAGGCCCTGCAGGGAAGACAAGTTGATATTCAAGGCTCAAAAACTGGCATCCCAGTGCAGGCCAATGACCAAGAAATCAGGCAAAGGAGCAAGAGGCCTGCACAGATTAATAAAAGGCTTCTGCCACTGCTCACACATAAGCAGGAAATATACAGGAGATCTAAGTGGGGTGAATCTACTTGGAATACATATAGAGAGGTTGTCAGGGTAAGGTAAGACAGTGATGCCCAAGGCCATCAAGAATTAGATGTGGCCAAAGATGTCAAGGACAGCAAGAAGGGCATCTCCAATAACAAAAGTAAAGCTAAAGATAATGTGGAACCATTGCTAAATGGAGGAGGGACATTGCTAGCAGAGGAAGCGGAGTAACTACTGAACATCTTACTTCTATCAGTCTTCACTAACAAGACCAACCCTCAGGAATCTCTGACCCAGGAGGCTGGAGTAAAGGAATGTTGGAAGAAAGCCTTTCCCTTGGTCAGAGAGGATTGGGTTAGAGAACACCGGTGTCATCTTGACATCCAAAAGACCATGGGCCCTGATGGGATACATTTATGAATGCTGAGAAAGCTGACTGCACACAATCATTTTGAAAGGCTGTGGTGGTTAGGAGTGATGCCTGAGGACTGGAAGGAATCAAATGTCATCCTAGTCTTCAAACAGGGCAATGAAGGAGGACCCAAGGAACTGCCAGCCAGTCAACCTCACATCAATCCCTGCAAAGGTGTGAGGTGGAGTGCCTCATTCTGGAGACCATCTCTTCCACCCCCATGGAAGACAAAAGGGTGGTCAGAAGAAGTCAGCATGGATTTACTTAGGGGAAATCATGCTTGATCAACCTGAATGTCTTCTATAATCAAATAACTACCTGGATGGTTGAGGTAAGAGCAGTGGTTACTGCCTACCTTGACTCCAACAAGGCTTTCAATAATGCCTCTCACACCATCCTCACAGCCAAACTCAGCAAGTATTGCCTGGATCAGTGGACAGTGAGGTGGACAGGGCTGAAAGTTACGGACAGAAAGTTTCAAACAGAACTTCTTTCCTGTGCAGACAACCACACACTGGCACAGATTACCCAGAGAGAGGTTGTGGGGTCTCCCTCACTGGATTTAATCAAGAATTGTCTGGACACAATCCTATGCCATGTGCTCTGGGATGACCCTGCTTGAACAGGGAGGTTGGACCAGATGACCCGCAGTAGTCTCTTCCAACTTCTGTTAGTACAGGTTGGCAATGATTAGGTTGAGGAAAAAATCCTAGAGCAATTAGAAAGGACTTCAGGATGACTGGTTGAAGGCACAGGAGCATAAGGTGGTGTTTTCCTTGATCCCATCAGTAGCAGAGAAGAACACTGAAATGAACAGGAGGACCCACCAGATGAACAGATTGCTTGAAGGCTGGTGACGTCAGTGGAATTTTCTTTTTTTGACCATGAGGCAATTGATGGAATACCAGGACTGCTGGAGACAGATGAGGTTCATCTGCCTCAAAGAGGTTTCTTTGCCTAAAGAGAATTCCTAAAAGGATTCTTGCCCATGAGTTGGCATGGCTGATTAAGAGGGCAAACTTAATTATTCTGTGATTCTACAATATTGATATACACAAATGAATGCGGCATCCATTTTTAAATGCAATATATTGACAATAATACCTAAAAATGCCAGACGATGTAATTTCAGAAAATATTACCTGCAGAGTGCTGAGAAGTACCATGCATTTCACTAGAATGAGTAGCTGACGCTTTTGATTCTGGCAAAGCTGTTGATGCACCAGAGCTTTCACCTGCATTTTCATTTAGTGTCCTTAGTATTGTGGTAATATCTTCCTGACTGAGAATTAGCTTTAAAAAAGATTGGAATGAAGTCAGGACAGCTCTCTTCATGTAACTTTTGGTAACTAAAATCTAAGCTTACAAATAAACAGATTTTCTAATCTGAAAATCTAAGCTTTCAAATAAATCTCATCAGAATCTCTGTTCAGGATGCTGAACATTTTTCTCATATTCACACAACTCCTTACAGTAATTTCTAGAAATCAGAAGACAGCCACACATTATTTTGTTTTCACCCACAAACCTTCCTTACCAAAGTACAATTTAGAAACTGCTGTCAGAACACCTACACATACTGTTTGACACTTCACAACCTTTGTATTTTTTATGTTAAATTTAAATTTTGTTACATTTAAATTTTAATTTACGTAAAATTTATTTTAACAAATCACCCGAGGATGAATCCCATCTGGTCTCATAGATCTGTGAGTGTCTATGTGGCACAGCAGGTCACTAATAACTATTCAAATAGTACAAATACGAATAGTTCAAATTATATAAATTCAGCACTGCTATTGAACAACCAGTAAACCCCAACTTTTCCAATTCTTCATTGAAAGACATTGGCAGGTAAAAGGCTAGAACAGAATAAGCATTTTTAACTAGGAACAATAATTCATAGTACAAGGACTGCCTGAGAGAACTTAAGTTAGAACAGGAATCTATTCATTTCCTTTTCCCCTATGAAGCAACAAAATCTGTTCTAGCTCTATGTCTTGAAATCAAACAATACCTTAACTATTGAGCTTGACTTTTATAGAGAAAAAATTAATCTATTTTCCACAAATAGTTTAACAGCTGCTTTCAGAAACAAGTGCTTACATTCATAGGCTTGAGTCGGCCAGATATTTCAATATCGGGAACTTCATTATACCATGCAGCAGCTAAATTTCGTTCAACAGCTACTTCCAGATTGACTGGCTGCAGCAACTGTACTTCAGTTTGCAAAGAATCTTGTTCATAGTAAGATCTGTGAAAAGAAGCAGAATACTTCCAGCTTTCATAAATTTCACATGCTGAAAACCACATTTCTGTCTTTTCCTCATCTTTTTAAAATAATGCTATAAAACTGCCTTTATACTACTCCAAGTAGCTCTAGAAGAAGCCTTATTCCAACAAGCAGACCTCCCTCCTTTGCAGGGAGGAGGTATCAGGCACATACCAGGCATGCAACACAAAAGTCTTGCCAGTCAGGACCTTTTACTTGCTCTCCAGTGGAGAGCAAGACCTTTCTCCAGTACTCTTCAACTGTGTTTGAAAAGCCCCTTTCATGCCCTCTCCCTCCACGAAGCCCCTGAATCATTTTCAAACAGTTCTTTATGGCTATCTAACTCAGTACCTTTGCTGCTATGCATAACTTGAAAATCCCATCAAAACAGTCTAATACGACTAAGTATAGCCTGTCCCAAAGTAATGAGTATTGCATATATCTATAGTACTACACAATTTACCCTGAACAAACACTTGCCTCTATTTAAAGATGTGCAGATTGCTCTTTTTCATAAACCATATGTTTTCATTGCTTTAAAAAAATATTAGTTTGCCGTTATATTCCAAGATAATAATCTGTCAATCAACAACCATTAATTATTTGGCTACTCCTTGAATCTCTCTAACTGAAGAATCCCAAAAGGATAAAATTAATTTTAAAAATATTGACATTACTTTACCTGTATAACTTCAGTTCACTCAATTTCACAGTCATAGAGTCAATAACAGGTGGGAGACTACACCGTGCTTTTGTTTTAGCAATAAAGAATTGGTTCTTCACAGTGATTAGACCAAGATCAGCCACCAGGACATTTGCAGACATTGCTGACTGTGGAATTATCACAACAGGTGCTTTGATATTGATATCTAGCGCCAAACGGGAACTACGCTCTGCTAACCCTTTTACACCTGTAGCTGCTTTCTCTGCTGTTCGAACAGTTGCCTCAGTAAGAGCCTCCTTGGCAGCTTGAAAGTTATTTATAAAAGCCTAGGAGAGGAATACAGATCACAGGAATTAACTATTAAGAATTACAATACTTCAAAACCACTATGAATCATAGTTATTTAAATAGCAAACCATCCTAAAATGCTTTTTTGCAAGACAATTTTTCCAAATTCTTTAATAGGATAATCGTCTCTCAAATATGATAAATAATGCATATATATAAATAAATTTCTATGCTAAATATTTGGAAAATTAGATGGTAAGGGCAATGACCTTGTAACATGACTTGTAAGAATTACATTTTATTTAATCATATGAGCAGCAAAAGATTGATTTACTTGGCAGAATTTATGGAAAGGGCATTAATTTTCATGGTTTCTTATTTATACTTCAGTGTTATAAATAATGAATGGTATGTATATTTAACAGCTGTCACAAATCATCTAAGAAAAAAATTACTATTAACAATAGTAAGCCTTTTTGCTTGCTCATCCACTCCACAGTAATCAACATATGTACAAGGAAAATAAACAGCCCAACCATCAATCCCAGTAAAGTTTTTACAGTAGTACATAAGAGTTCTTACACAAACGGACACCACCCCAGATGGAACTCTTAGCCCTTTCTTGCTCTGACAATTTCACCTGGATGCTAAGAAACAGTATCCAGAAAATTTAACTTACCAAAATAGATGAAACAAACTTGTTGACAAAAACAACTTGAATACATCCAACAGTTAGGTAAATGCGATTGTCAACGACATCCATATTTGTATATGCAATGCCATCTGTAGCATTCACATATGATACCATTCTGAAGTTGAAGACTTCTTTTCCTGTGATGTAAAGAGCCTTAAGAAGAAAAAAAAATTAGTATCTACTGCAAAAACTTAAGATACTGGAGATATTTAACTTTAAAACACAGTATAGTAACCCACACCACTAAGACACTTTCACTTAAAGTATTTCAAAAATATATGAAAAAAAATCAAATTAAAAAAATCCATTGAAATAGCTGAAACAGCTGAAATAGCTGAAAACATTCAGTTGACATCTCAGCTTGAATAATTCTCTTCACTAAAGTCAACATAGTAAGAGGCACAATGAGCAGCTGAGTGTCACAGTTGTGTCAGTCTAATAATTACTGGTTGTGGGAGCAAAATCAATCTGTCATATAGAGAATGCTACTCCCAACAAATACATAAAACTTGACTGAAAAAAGTCCCAATAAAGTAGAGTCTAAAAATAAGTTTAATATAGCATCCATTAAAAAAAAAAAAAAAAATTCAACTACACATGCATTTGCCTACCTTTTTATACAATGCTGTCTCATCAGAATCCACAATAATGATGTTCTTCAATTTTGCAGTCACATCAGTTGCTGCTTTCTTCATGATCACTTGGCTATCCAGACCTCAAAAACAAGACATACAAAATCTATACACTACTACAGTTACAAAGTTTTGTGCCTTTGTGATTAAAGTTTTGTTCCTACCTTCAATGTGAATTTCAGCTATTCTATGGTTTTTCTCTCTGATAAAAATACGCAAACACGATAAATCCGCACAGATAATGAGGTCAATGACATCTTCACACTTTGATTTTTTTGATGCTATGGGAAATAAAAAATAACAGAAGTTACCATTCCTCAATGAGGACACATATTATATTTTGGTGTCTCTTTGAACTGCACAGCAAGCAAGTATAAGGTAATAACCATAAGACCATCAAACGCCTCAATTCATACCAGGAAAAAAATGATAAAAACCTGACAATAATTTATGTGTTTTCTATTTACCTTGACATAGTGCCTCCAATATGTAGCAAAGATATGCCTTGACCTATATGTCAGAAAACTGCACATGGCTAAATACACAACCCTATAAATACATGTAATTGTAAGCAAAATTTCTCATATCAAACATCATTGACAAATTTGCAAAAATAGAAAATACGTTTGTTTTATTCCTTACTTAAGTGAAGTGAGTGGAATGAAAAGAGGAAAAAACATGAAGAAACTTACTGAATTTTTTAAGAACATCCTTCTTCTCCTCTGTTTTTTCATGGACTGGTTCTTCCACAACTTTAGCTCCTTGTGTAGGTAAAAGATTATTCAGATAGTTCATAGCATTCAGCAGAGCTTCAGTATGCAAATGAATATCTAGAGAAGAAAAGTTCACCTGAAAGAAAAATTTTTGTTTATCCAGTACATCTCTCTTCCCAAACTGAGAAAATTACGTTAAAAAAATATATCATACCTTTATTTTCTGTAGAACATTCTGACAGACAGTTTTCAGTTCTGGTCCTTTAATATCAGTCTATTTCACCAAAAGTGCACATAAAACAAACAAATCAGAAGCTTGTAAATTCCATTAAAAGAAAACTTATTTTCAAAACCACTACAACTTAGGATGTAGAAGTTATTTTGTTGAAGGAGCAGACAGACTTTGCACATGACATTCAAGATGTTAAAAACATCAATAAGTAAGGAAAAAACCTTCAACATCTGCTGCATATTAATGTGATGTTTATGACAGGCTTACAATTCAAAAGCAAACCCTACTCTTTCCCAACCTTTATATACTCCAGAGTGAGAAGATCATCTTCTACATTATCCAATGTAGTAATTATGTAAACTGGCTTGTCATTATCATCTAAAAAAAAAAAGAAAAAGAAAAAAGGGAATATAGAAATTTACTTTTTTTAAAAGAAAAAAAATTAAAATTTTCTTAATCTATAAACTGCCAACTAGGCTACTAGCTGTCATCACTGTTTAATCACAAAACTTCTTCTTCAGGTGGAAAACAGTTAAACATCTCTCTAAAATCATCAGCACCAGAACATATTTACCAAAGAACTAATAAAATGATGAGCTCCTGATTTACTTGCCCTCAGCCCTGCATTTAACTTAGGAAGCAAATCTTCCTTATCTGACAAAGGCCCTACAGAGTTTTTGAAGAAAAACTCACAGTGTTATTTGTGAATAATTCCTTGACCAGATTATAAATACTTACCAATATACTCCGGGCACAGAAGACCAACTTCACGAAGGAAAGCATTTCCAGTCATGTCAAATGTTCTTATTTTAAGTTCAGTGCCTAAGCCCAAAATATCAAGCTGGAGCACAGGCATCTCAGCATCACCAGTAAGACGGCACAATTTAATTAAGACCTAAAAAAAGAACCAAAACACATACCCAAAACCAGTAAGGGATTATAAGAAGTATAAAAACATCTTCGTTTTTATATAGGATATATATTTACTTAAATTTTATTGGTTAATGTCTATTGTTGTATTGATAATTTAACTTTATATAGCAAATGTCTTAGAAAAAAATAAACAATTCAACAAGCAGTACTGGTTGCTGTTACTGTAACAAAACCTTCAAACATGCATGTAAGTAATACTAAAGTAACAGTTACACAAACTAAATTATCTTTTAAAAAATTCTGTACAGCACTCAGCAATGTCTAGTACAGTCAAAACTAGATTTTCAGTCTCCACAAAGTGTTTACTGCTTTCAATGGAATTTCTCTGAATTTTCCTGCAAAGAGTTAGATTACCAAGCTGAATGTCTAGCAAGAGGATTTACTATATTTTCACCAATGCTTGACAATACTTTTGTTAAATAAATACGTAGCTGAGCTGTTATATCTGACTTTGACAACCAAACAAGTATGTTTTCTTCCTTTCTATGTAAAGTCGTCTACAAATAAGAAAAATTAAACCAAAACCCAGTAAGTAATTTTAAACTACGAGGACAACAGAGGTGATTTCTAATAGATTCCCAATTAAATTTTTTTTAAAGACTGTAAGTTAGTTTTCATTATAAAATAATGTAAAACACTGCATCTTCCTTTTTAGACTAATAGCTCTAAATAAGGTCTTTTTATCACATACAGTACATTTCAGTTTTATTTGTAGCAAAAATGTAGTACGCTACAAGCTAGTTCTCATGTTCTGTAAGCCCTACACTAAAACAGAATTTGTGAAGTTAACTGAATTTGTATGATTTACTTTCAAAATAAGCATAAAGTAAAATACAATGAGCTGCAGGAATAACAGTGTCATAGCCATGATGGTCTAATGACAAAACAACAGCATTGAGATGCCACCTCTTTTACTAGAACTGATACATTCGGCAAGTGTTCTTGCATTTGGATAAAATACTGTTTCTTTCCCCGCCATGAGCCTGAAACAGCAACACAGAAAACTCTTTATGATGAAAATGTTACAGATTTACATGTGTGGACAACAGCATCTGTGAAAAACCGGAACAGAAAAATACAGAAAAATGCTTGTTACAACATAAAAGATTAATTAAGTTTTCCCATTGACCACAGCAGTATTTGAAAAAAGATGCCACAAGCACCTATTTAGCTAAAACAAATATGCAATGTGATTTCTGAGACGTAGGTAAAGAAAATTCAGTTACAAAGCGAGTTGGGAAATCAAGCGGATAAATCAAAGCTGAAATTTCAGTGATGACAAGGACACAGAAGCACAACTACGACTTGGAAAAAACTGTGCATAATAGTTTCAGGGAAAAATGGGGAATGAATCTCTGTAGATATGGACTTATAAACACAACAAACATGGAAAAATTATAGTCCTGCTGTAAAGGAATTTAAAAAGTAATTTTACCTCAGCTACTTCAAACTTTAGCTGGAAATCTGTCATATTTTTCAAAGACTCTTGTTTGCGTAGGGTTTTTCGCCTTGTACTGACAGCTTGCTTGAGGGAATGAGATGGGACTTCAAAAAACGGCACATCTTCCACAGGGCTGCTTAGTGCATCATAAAATTCTTCTTCTGATTCTAAGGATTAATTCACAATAACATTACATACACAGTTTACACAGCCAATATTTTACAGTATTATAACCTAGAGTTGTTATATCTACATCTATAAAAGCTTAAACATACAAGTATCTAGCTGACAACTAACAATCAATAAAATCTGGTTTCATATCCATCTCAGCTCCTGCCTCCACAACTTTACACCACACCTACAGCTGCCTCCATCATGTCATCATAAACTTCAGATGTCATTAGCTAATTCCTTCTGTCAGGACTCTCTTACTTTTGGCTTTACAAAACGCAGCACAAATGATGCTTTGTCTCGCCTTTGGTGTGACCTAATAGCTAAATTCATCTGCTGGTCAGACTGCTGTTGACAGAACAGGAGCCTTGGCATCAATATCAGGCACACTACTTGGGATTTCTCCCTGCTGTAGATCTCCCATTTCAGAGAGACTCCTAAGAACTATCAAGCTTTTAATCTACTGTACATTAGCACAGAAGTATAACAAGGACAAATAGATTGCACTATCCTGTGAAGGTCTTTTCCTTCACCTAAAAACCATAAACAGCATGGTATAAGGTAAGTGAGGAAGAAGTACTCTTCTAAAAAACTCAACAAATTACATAAAGTATTTCATAATGCCTAAAAGCAGCCCTGAGTTTTTGGAGAGTGAGGTTAGAGAATGAATATAAATCACTTAAAAGGACTGTACAGCTGTATGTATAGTATAGATTAAAAATCAGACTTGATTCAAATCTAAATCTAGCTATCACTTTCTCAAATTACTTGTTGCCATCATGCATTTTTCACTGCAGCCTAATTTTTAAGAACAAAGACATTTCCACTCTCCTCCTGGACACTTAAAGGAACTCATGTAGAAGCAGATGAAGATGCACAAATACATATTTTTACACATACTGTATACATGCTGAATTTAAAGCTATAAAGTAGACATAATAACTTTGCTGGTAGTTTTGACAGTGCTTGCTAACCACACAAATCATTAACTTGAGAAAGGAATACTAGGTCTGGTTCTCTGTTTCTCCAGCTGAGTGTTTCAGCATCACAGACATAACTGACACTGAAATAACACTGATATATTTGATTATTTTTCTAATAGAACTACTAGATGAAATGTTACAATCTAGATAAGCTGTTTTGAACAGCAAGGCAGTATTGAACACAACTGCTTGTCCCACAGCCGATCTTCTGCTTTATCCAGTAGAAGTCAAAGTATTTGTTTATAAAAACACAGCAGTTTCTAATGGTCATTGTTTCACTACCCTGTAATTTAAATAAATCCACCTAAATAAGAGAGAAATCCCTCACCATAAGAAAATAATTAAAATCATCATCAGAGGACTAAGTACATGCTAAAGCTAAAAATTTCATACTACTTCAGATGCCCTGAATAGAGATTTGCAACAATATATGCCCTGACAAAAATAAACCCACCATGCAAAAAAATTTTCCTGCTATACCCCCAGAAAGGGAATGACAAAAACAAGCACACAGAATTTTACTGCTGTGAGAAAATACTCAAGTAGTTTGTACGGTATCAACTATAAGCTAAACATAACACTACTCAGCCCTTGAGAACTTGAAATAAAGCCCCAATATCCTTGCTTCCAGCAAGAATAATAAATTAATTCAAAGGACTCAAAAACTTCTCAACTTGATGCACTTCTTATGCTAGACTTTAAAATAAATTATATTACCTGACTCAGCAAATGAATGAAGATCCAAAACAGGATACACGCCTTGAGATAAATGTGGTGCTGAAAGCACAGGGGACACTATAGCCTGAAACATGAGACACCATAATTTTTTTTCCTGTATTTATTGGTCATGCTATTTCATGCATATATGCTGCATCCAAATTTTACAACTTAGAGAAACTTAGCTTAAGTGCAAATCAATAAAGTTAAACACTTACATTACTAAAATTATAAGCATGAGGAGAAATAAGGCCGAAAATGGGTAGAAGCAGCAGCTATTGCATTTGCATCTAACTAGAGAGAGCACACCAGGAAACACAGTGAAGAGGTTCAAGCATTCAACTTCACAGACCAAAAGATGATCAGAAATGGCACATGATATAAAAACCATAAAAGACAAAACCTAGTCCCTCAAAGGGCCACTATACAGCAACTTCAGAGAACAATAAAGACTGATGGTTCTTCACACAAGTGCTGGGCACAGAAAAAAGAGATACACAAAATATTAGAGCAGACAGGACTGCTTTGTATTTCATAGAATCATAGAAACATTTACGTTAGAAAATTTCCATTTCAGATCACCATGTCCAACTGTAAACCCAGCACTGCCAGAGATGTGGTGAACTTAAATGCCACATCTACAAGTCTTTTAAATAGCTGCAGGGATGGTGACTCATCCCCTGGGCAGGCTGCTCCAATGTTGGACAATAATTCTGGTGAAAAAACTTTCCTAATATCCCATCTAAACCTCCTCTGGAGCAATCTGAGGCCATTTACTCCTGGCACGTCTCACTTGGGAGAAAAGACCAACACCTCAATCTTTCTTGCAGTGAGGAGCCCAAAACTCAGCACAGGATTTGAGATGTAGCTCCACCAGTGCCAAGGACAGCAGGACAATCACTGCCTTGGTCCTACTGGTAACACTACTCCTGATATAGGACAGGATGCCCCTTGGCCTGCTTGGCCACTTGGGCACCCACTGGCTCATGTTCAGCTGCCTGTTAACCAGTATCCTCAGTTCCTTATCTGCTGCACAGCTTTCCAGCCACTCTGTCCTCAGCCTGTAGCACTGCTTGGGGTAGTGACCCAAGTGTGGGACCTGCACTTCAGAACTGCACGGCTTCAGATACCAGGGGAAAAAAAAACAACTAGTAAGGTACTGAGAGGAGGCCTCACAGTAGTCTTCATCTTTCTCACAAGAGGAAGCAGAGGGCCAGACTTCTCTGGTTTTCTTCTCTCTGGTAACCAGTGACAGGACTCAAGGGAACAGCATGAAGGGTGTCAGGGAGGTTTACACCAGGAAAAGATCCTTTCCCAATAAAGTGGTTGAGCACTGAACAGGCTCCCCAGGGAAGTGGTGACAACACCAGCCTGAGAGAGCTCAAGAAGCGTTTAGACATTGCTCTCAGGTACATGCTGTGACTCTCAGGGATTGCCAGGAGTTGGACTTTGATGACCCTTGTGGGTGCTTTTCAGGATGATCTATGATTTTGAGTCTTCAATTGTGAAATGCAGTTATGCACAACCCTTAGTAACTGAAAATATGTGAAATGCCACTAGAATGCACTCTAGAACAGGAATCCTCCACTCCATGTGGTAGCATCTATGATGGAATAAATTCTCTTAGTAAAAGTACCCGAATGATTTATTCATCATCAAGTCTCAGAAAGCAATCTCAGCAATCTGAGTTTGTAAGGAATGAGAATCACCTGCAAATTCCACACGTCCATGTATTATATATGTGCCTTGCACAGAATATCAAAGTAAGAGGAGAACTGTGTGCTGTGTGCACTTTCTTTCTTCTTGAGTGCTTTTTGCTCTGGACTGCACGGTTGATGGCAGTTCTTTCCCTGCACCTTCTCCTCTCCCTGTTACTGCACCCTCCAAAGCTCGGGCTCAGACAATTATTCACAAAAATCACAGTATCAAACCTATAAATCATGGCAACAAGAAACATTAATCTTGAACATTATTTCCAAGGCTATATTTTTCATCTTACTCTCAACATTCTCACATCTCTCTTGGTCTCTAGCCCACATAATCTGACTTTACTGAATATATTCATGTCTCCAAGTAATACACAGACAAAGTATTTAAGAGTCTTGTAACTGTGGAAGTGTCTCATCTGTAACACTTCCACATCCGAAGAAAACAAGGAGAAAAAACTGTGAAATTTAACTTCATAGTACCAAACCATGAAAAATAGCCTTACACACTGAAGCATCTTCTTGGACTAAAATGCTGAGCCCAAAAATGTAGAAGGACCTGTTGCAAAATGTCTTCTGTTTTCACAGCTCAAGAACACTTTCACCACTAACTCAGAATGTAAAGAAGAAAACAGCACTCTGAAAAAGGATTTCACATCCTTTTCAGTTCAGAAATTATGTGATACTAACGATGTTCAGAACAATTACAGCTGTAAGAGTGAAACCATGGGAGTATACCTGCCACCATCAAAGCAAAAAAACCCACCCACATTATTAATTTAACACCAGCAATTAAAGCCTGTCAAGTTCTGAAGTAAATGGAATCTTGAGCAGACAGGTTTAAGCATAAGTTTTGATATGTATTTACATATAATGCAAATATATTTATATGTGGTCCACAGTCTTACTTCATCTAATGTATATAACAACTAATGTACAGGTATAACTAACAACTTCAACATCGCTTAAAATAATTCTGATGTAATAATTGAATTCTATAATTAAATTCAAGTATAGTCAGTGTTATAAGGCACAGGACAATCATCTTGTAAATGCAGATTCTATTTATGTTAAAGTAAAGCCCAATACTTACCCTCAAAAAAAATTAGTCTGTGATTAGGTGCACAAAACAACAGAGACTAAGGCAGGTTTTGGCTGGGTATATTATTAATATTTGAATAGTGAAAGAAGTCAGAATTAGCTAAAATTTTAATGGCACCACCAAAGAGATTGCAAGAACCACACAAAGGAAAACAATCTTCACACTCTATATATTTTCAATAGGTATGGATGCCTAATTGTTGCATTTACTGTTAGTAAATATGCTAATATAACCCACAGAAAATACCAAACTGCAGCAACAGATTTCCAGAACAGTACAGAATAATTCATACAAAATGGAAAGATAATTATCTTTCAAAATAATCTAAAAAAAACCCAGATACAAAGATGGCCCCTAGTCCTGTAGAAGCAAGTGCATGAGTTACTAAATGACAGATTGTTAGAAGTATTTACAAATGACAAAAAAATGGAGAGACAAATTTTGTCTTTGACTTTTAAGATTTCACATATATTCTAATGATAGGACTGCTTTACACATATATAAAACATAGCCAGACCACAGAGACTAGTCACGTAAAAAATTAGCAACTGTGAGTTTATTTCCTAATTTTGTTAAGATCAGCTCAATAGGTGAAGTATATTTTTCAGGAATAGTAAGGAGACAAACTTCTGTTCTGAAGAAGGTATAAAACAGTGACCCAAACCATTTTCACCAAGGAAAAGAAGTGGTGAAAGAGCAAGAACTACTCTCCAAACTCCTAATGATGACAAGTGCAAAGAACTTCCACCCCTGAGTTACATTGTGTAATGGACTTGAAACGGGAAAAGAACTGAGGTCAGCTGAAAAAAGACTGCTATTTTTGGCAGGCAGGCATTGTTTGTAAAAAAAATAGTGACTAGTTTTCGTTTGCCTTTTGAATCTCTCATCTAATATCACATAATACTTGAAACTTCAAATATTCGAGCATTTTAATGTTTTCTTCGCTACACAAAACAGCTGAACCCAAATTCAGCAGCACACAATACATGTGTAAATTTGAAGATACAATTTAACTAATCGTCGACAAAATGGAGTATGTTTGTTAGTCAAGACTGTTATGAACTACAAATTAATTCCCACAGTAGTAAAACTCTGAAGGGTTCTATTTTAAATCCAAACACTGGACATCTATTTCATAACGACTGGCTGAAGTTCACAATAAACTAACTAAATAGCAAGAAAATTTTCTACAGCTTAGAAAACAAGCTAATGTTTTCAAGAGGCCCTAAGTCAACGCTTGTTCATTGCTTTCTTGTGCACCTTTCAAAACTGGAATGTTAAGATCAAGAAGGTATTTTTTTCTGATAATTTTTAACAAAATCTCTTTTAAAAACCTTACCTCAGTCATTTTTGGAGGAGAACTAGTAGCAGGCGCACTTTCTGGTTTAGGAATGCTATCAATTAGCTCCAAGATACTTGTCACCTTCTGGTCAGATATTTGAATAGAAAGTAAAGGCAACTGTCCTGACAGCTTGAACCTGTTTTTTTAAAGAATAAAAGTCAAAAGTTTGACAGTTAAATCTTAAAATTTTTTCAACCAAACTTCACATTATTTTTCTTCTGAAAAACACAAAAGTCTTCCTGGTCAGAAAATTCTTCATCTAACCATTGCATATAGTGTGTATATATACACATATGTGTGTGTGAGTGTGTGCGTGTGTGTGTGTATGTGTATATATATATATGCACAACCCTTCTGTTGCACAGAGGAAAGTTATTGATCAGCAAATACCCACTTAGTAGCATAATTTATATTACAATTTGCTACAAAGTCTTGTGGATCAGGACTAAAAATACTACTAATAACCATTCCTGATTAGTTTACCTAATGCATATTTTCCTTATAATCAGAAATTGCTCCCTCTTGTTCATGCATTTAATTTAATTACTTACAATAAATCACATAACTAAGTTTTTACACAGCCTTTTACAGAAGAGAAGGTGAAAGGGGTTTTTTTTGCATATGAATGTTTAGGGCTCAAAACATCAAAAAAATAATACAAAATACTTCCTAGAACTCATGTACAGTTAAGCAGACTATAGCAGTAGTCTAGATCTTTAACAAAGGAATAAACATATGACAATACAGGGTATAAAAGAAAAAAACACCTTTAAAAATGAAAACAGTAAAACATACTTTAAGTGTACTTTAATAGGATTTGGCTAAAAAAAAAAAAAATAGAATCCCAAACATAAACACTGAGTTTTTAAAGACTCAAAACATGACTTAGTTTCTCACACAAGTGAGTGTAACATAAGGATGCAGAAAATTTACTCAAAGAACATATTGTGGTTTAATTACAACTTCTAGTTAGAAGTTAGAACAAAGAGGTCTGTTCAACAGGCAGCATAATGCATAGTATGTACAGAACAAGACAAGCTATTTCCTTCCACTTTTGATGTGCGTAACTCACATCTTAGTCTTCAAAATGACATAAAATATCATATAATAAAAGACTGAAGATGTGAGAACTAAAAGCTCCAGATTTTCAATCCATCTCAGCTAACTTTGATACTATGAGAGTATCTGCAGCTTCTGACACTTAAAGAAGTACAAAATTGTACATGTTAAACTACAACAGCAACTTGTTTCTTTCAGTTTATGAATTTCCTCACATCCTTTAACTTACAGGATTAATTCTCAACTACTATTCTTATTCTTAATTTCAGTTCTATCAGAGAGAGATTTAGACTCTTCCTTTTTTTTTTACCTCTTCGTTCTATCTGTGTACATTGTTAAGACGTTTGGTGAGCATTTGTACAACAGACAGCCCATACAGTTAGAAGGAAGGCACTCAGCAGATAACTGCAAATAATCTGGGCTCTCAACACAGCTCTTTAAATGAAAGCTTTTAAGGTTTGGAAAACCTCCATATGGAGAATTAATTACACCCCATTTGTAGAGACTGAGGCACAGAGAAGCTAAGTGCTTCAATTGGTGAGGAAATCTGTGCAGAAACTTCTTTCAAGCTCAGTCTGGTTGTGTTTAGAGAGAAAGAATGTTAAAAGAATGCCACAATCAAAGCTGCAAATAGATATATTCCTTCACATTGGAATCTTTATTGTGTTTTTAACATTGCTATTATATAGGATGTTTTTAACATTGCTATCCTAATACTTTCTTCATACACCTTCAAAAACCATATGACAGACTCTCAGATGCCTCCTCCATAAAATGGAAGAACCATACAACAGGACAAAATAAACATTAAAAAAATATAAAACCTTACACAGGCTATGAAACTACAGAATCATCTTAGTGATTCTAAATGTGATGTAACAGAAACCGTAAGGAGAATCCTATTACCAGAAATGAAAGAAATGCAGATATTCATATCCAATCAGAATGGATGTCCATTTTGAGGATTAGGAAATATGAGTAGATGAAAACACAGACAAACACTGAAAGTCCTTTGATAGTCATTAACAAAATTACCTAAATTAGTATTCTCCTCAAGGCAGCAATATAGAAATATGCCTTTCTAAACAAAGTCAGGACAAAATATAGTAAATTCGTTACTGTTTTGAACAACAAAATTGCAAGGAATTCAAATGAGTTCAATGGTCACTGAAAGATATGCAATCAAAGAAATAAAAAAATACAGACAACCAATCATCTGTTTTTCAGATGATTACATGTAAAACAGGGGCCATCCAAACTAAGAAACTAATTTGTAAAAATCTGCTGCTTTAAACAGCAATTCTGCTACTAAGGTTTGCTGTAAAATTAACATCTTTCCACTCATCTTTCTCAACAGAACTATACTGTTCGGTGTAGACAGTTCCAAATATTTATTTTAAAAATGCTGGAAAAATATAATACTGGGTTTACAGGACAGCATACTTATAAAAACTGAAATATAAAGGAATAGATATATTTACACTAAAAATACATTTTATGTATGTATGTATGTATGTATGTATGTAACTGATGTTAGTATAATACCCTACTCAACACTAAAATTTACTAAAATTTAGGGGACTCTTGCTGACACAAAAGCTACCGTTAACCTTTATCATTTGTGACCATCATTTGTAATACAGAGAAAAATTAGGCAGAAATTTTCCAGAATCAGTTTGGATACATTAATTGCCAAAGCACATCTGATGGTCAAGAGAGTTAGGCAAGTAGTATTGCAATACTGCAACATGTATACTCATTAAGAGAAGATGCTCCTTAATCCAGGTTATACCTGTGCAATTTTTGAGAGATGTGAATTATAAACCTACATTAAAATAATGTCATTCTGTAATATGACTATAGAAATGAAATCTCACTTTCTAACATAAAAAGATTCCTGTGAATTGCATTCCCCTTATTTGACCTCCACCAAACAGAGAAAAAGTAAAGAGGGAAAACATTAAGATGTTTTACAAGCATCAAAATTCAGAACCTGGCATCCAGTTTCCAGAAGGTGGCAGCATTACACTATACAATCACTGTTCATTATTAACAGTACTAATGATTTTCTTCTGATTGGTACAATTTCCATAACTAACAAGATTTTGCTAAATGACCCTAAGTGCAAACTCAAGAACTAAGAGCTGTTTCTTCGACAAGTGATCCATAGCAGGTAAAATAACTAGAGCAATAACCCAAGTCAAAGTCAAAAGAGTATGACAGCACAATATTTTCAAATTTTCAAAATATTTTTTGGTATTTACAGAAGTGATTTTTAGTTCAGATTTTATCTCCTTGGTATTTTCAATAAGAAATGAAATGTAGCTACTAGGAAGACTGAATTAGAAGAGGCAGTAATATTTTTAATAAAAATCTTTAAATATGTTAAACATACTACTTTAACATTCCATTGCCTTTTCAGTATCTGAAAACTTACTTTAATTTCTTTTCTATTTTTCTACATAAATGTATTTTGCTTCCAAGATTTATATGTAGTCAACACAAAAGTGCACAGGTATGACTAGATCCTTATTTTTTTCCTCTTTTCCCCCTCAGAAAAAAGTCATTTACTGTAAAATTTCAAACTTGGGAAAAATACATACCTGGGCATTCTTGCATCTGTAACAACCATCGCCCTGCTAAATTCCAGTTTTACATCCAAGGGCTGCAAGATACACTGAGATGAATTTTTCAGCTTCCTAGCTTCTCGCCAATTCTCATCTAGAAGAGCAGAGAAAATCTACTTTAAACATTGAAAGAGATTCCTTCTCAGTAAACATCACAGAATTCAAGTACCTGACATTACTATGTATTGCTAAAAACTCAGGTGCCACAATCTCTTTTACAGTTCTATCAATAGACATATTTATACATGATCTGAACTTCAGACATATAAGACATTAATAATTTCTCGTATTCTCATCTGCACAGCCACCCCACCCATGGGGTAGACTTCTAAAGACCCAATTCTTAATATGCATGGTATTGGGATTTTAGGCTCCATAGGATTAAGAATTCAATGCTTAAGACTTCACTGATTATAACGGACTTGTTGCTAGTTTCCAAAATGTTAAAGTTTCCTTTGATACCTTATTGAAGTAAATTGACTCAGATTCTTGAAGTAGTTTGATTCTCATCCTTTCTTTACCCTCAAAAAAATGATCAAACCTACAACTATTTGTGGATTCTGTTTTAAATCTGCAGAAAAGCAAAGGCACTGAGGGAAAATACCATAAACAAAATAATTACAGTCTTACATTTATTATGCAAAAAATCAAATGAGATGTATTTAACAAAAGAAATTTATAACAAATTTGCTAAGATTAGAATTGAAGTTCTAAAGGTATGTTTTGGAAATTTGTAACATGTTCATAGTACTGAATTTAGAACACTCATGTTTGAAGAAGTACATTCCAAAAGATTCTCCACTGCTTCAGCTAAAAATATGAGGCACAACAACCATTACATTATATTTAGTCATATAAAGAAAGATTACTTTCATGACTACTCACTATGTTTGCTGTACAGTAACTGCATACTGCTGAGCTGGACATCAAAACTGTCATATGCTCTTGACATTATATCTTCAATAGAGGTTTGTCCTACTTTGATTTCTGATAAATCAGAACGACTTTTGCTTCTCATCTTAAAACAGGTAAAAAAAAAAAAAAAAAAAAAGCATAAATCAATTTCAGAAATATTCAAAGCATTAATTCTACAAATACTTGTTCCTACCACAACAAATGATTCAGTCCTCACTATAGGTCATAGAGTCTTACAACTATCACAGCACAGCAAATATCTAAAATTCCTAGACTGCATCAAAACAAAAACAGAGTATTAACACCATTTCTTCCTCAAAGAAACAAACACAAAGTGAATTAATATATACTCTGTACATAATGATTTTCCTTAATAAGTGGCTAATACTCCAAAGTAAAAAGTCTCAAACCTTTTATAAGTAGAATAATAATTCATATTTTTTATATATAAAATATTACTGCATTAAACAACGCAGACATGAAATTTATTTCTGAATCCTGTCGAATTCAGCTGCAACACATGAGAGAGGAAAAGATGATTTGGACTTTATCATCAATGTCTTTCCTTTAGTTTCAGTCAATATTCCTTTGAATCAGCTTTGGGACACCCACACTTCTTTGGTATTTCACATTTGAATGTGCACTCTCTGATGTTCATCTCTTGATGTCCTCATCCTTATATGTCTAATAATTTTGGATTCATATTTGCTTTTGACAAGCCCAGCTAATATCCAAAAGAACTGAGAGGTTTAAAAACTACCATCTAAGACACAGCATTTATTTTTCAGTACTGCTGGACTGTAAGTCCATTGTAACTTTCATATTAAAATAACTAATAAATTCAGAATAACTAAATTAATAATCCTATTTATCTACTGAGACAGTTTCCATTTTAACATGCCATTTTTCCTCCTGGGGCTTGATCTTTTCCAGTATGCAACTGTGGGAAAAAGACTACTTGTTTTGTGTTAAGCATAGTCATTCAACAAACAACCCACCTCTCACATAAGTATATGTCAATCAAAGTGGATACAGAATTACTAATCATATCCTGAGAAGAAATTGAATTTTCTCTTATGGTATTTCTAGTTTCTATTGAATCAGAGGAACCAATCTAGGAGTCACATTCATGACAAAAATTACTCATCCAGTTCAGGAAAAAGATCTCACAGACATACTTAAGTCTTGATTTTGAAATATATTCTTCTATGTAATTATTCCAAGAATAATCTTGGTGAGTTGGAAAAGGAAGTGGGCTATTATATCTAGTGGGATTAGGTCCAGGAGGCTGTCTCAAGCACACAAACAAAGTGCCAACTCTACAAACTGCCTAAAAATGACCAACAATAAGAAGAGCTGGTAAAATTATTTGTCACTGATATAACTTGGATTTTCAACCTGCTCACATAATTTTTAGCATCTACTTTTTCACTAATTCTAATTTCTGAAGCAATCCAACACATACTTTTTAAATGTGACCTATTGCATGGGCCTGCACTTGGACTGGGGCAGCCCCTGTTACCAAAGCATGGTACCACCACAACTGATGCACCTGATCACAGCTCTGGCGGGAACATGCTGCAACCCAGGTGCAAGGCTGCAGGATGTGCTCAACTCTTATGCCAACATAGAAAGAAGCAGTGAGCACACCTGTGAGAGGCATGACCAGGTAGAGAATACCTCTGCTTAGTGACATAGCTCAGGAGGTGGGCAGCAGGTCAAGCTGACTGACAGACATCTGAATGTGAGCCAGGGAATGCCCAGGTGGCCAAAAAGCAATAGTGTGGCCAGCAGAACAAGGCAAAGGATTGACCCCTTGTACTTGGCATTGGTGAGGCTGCACCTTGAATACTACGCTTTATTTGGGGATCCTCATAGCAACGAAGACATTGGGGTGCTGGAACATGTCCAGAGGAGGGCAACAGAGCTGGGGAGGGATCCGGAGCACAGGTCCTGTGAGGAGTAGCCAAGGGAGCTGGAATTCTTTAGTCTGGAGGAGAGGAGGAGGAGCAGGGCCCTTACTTTAAAACTACCTGAAAGGAGCCTGTAGCTCTTGAGGATGCAGGTAGAGATTTAGTCTCCTACCCCAAGAAATGCGTAACTGAATACGCAGAAACAGCCTCAACTTGTACCAGAAATGGTTTAGAATGGATATTAGGAAAAATTTACTGACTGAAAGGGTCACCAAGCACTGGAACAGGCTGCCCAGGGACATGGTTGAATCACTGTCCCCAGAGGAATTTAGAAGCCATGTAGACACAGCACTTAGGGTCATAATTTAGTGGTGGACATGGTATTACTGGGTTAATGGCTGGACTCAAGGATCCTTGGTTTGACCTCAAAGGTCTTTTCCAATCTAAGTGATTCAGTAGTTCTGTGATCAATATATAATTGCTGCTGATAATGGGACTAAGAGTTGCCCGATGGAGTAGGGCCTGGGAGTGGATGAAAAGCTGGACGATACCTGGCAATGTGCACTTGCAGCCCATTAAGCCAAACAAATGCTGGGCTGCATCCAAAGCAGCATGGCCAGCAGGGGATTCTGCCTCACTACTCCACTCCTCACCTGGAGTACTGCAATCAGTGGGAGCAGGTCCAGAGAAGGGCCAGAAAATTGACCAGAGGGACATCTCCTCTAAGAAAAAGGCAGAGAGAGTTGGTGTCGTTCAGCCTGGAGAAGGCTCTGAGGAGACTTTTCATCAGCCTTTCAACATTTAAAATAGGCCAAAGAGAAAGATGATAATAGACTCTACCAGGACCTGTTCTGACAAGTCAACGGGTAACACTTTAAAACTAAGAGTAGATATAGACTAGATATAAGGAAATTTCTTACTATGAGTGTGCCGAGACACTGGTATGAACTGCCCAGAGAAAGGGGAGATGCCCACCCCTGGGAACATTCAAGGTCAGGATGGACAAGTGACTGAGGAACCTGATCTAGTTAAAGATCTCTGCTCATTGCAGGGAGGTTAAACTCAATGAATTTTAAAGGTCTCTTCCAAGCCAAACCATTCTATAATTCTAACTGAAATCATATGTTCAGAAAGTAATTATGTGGAAATTACATAGAAAACTAACTCTCTTTAGCAGGATTTGACGATTTGAAGCAAGTTTTTACAAAAAAACAGACAGCAATCTAAACAGATAGTAAGTGGCAGAAGCAATCTTACCCAGAGTACAAGTTAAAAAAATCTGAATTGCCTGTACACATGTAAGGTATTTACCCTAAAGATCAGAAGTTCATCAGTGAGTAAGAAGATTGCTAATAATATGGACAAAGTTTCCTCTGTTTTATTTCAAAGTCAATTTCTATTTTATAGTGATAAATTATAATTTTACATATGTCATGCAAAGGAAAAGTCAAAAATAGAAATCATTATCACAAATATACCTCTAACTTTATCCAAATTATCTTAAAAATTTCCAGTATGTTTACTTTTCTCATTTTAAAGTAAATTCAGTGATTAAAGGGTAAATAATAGTAATATGAAAAATAAGAATACAATTTAATCATGTAAGAAAGAAGTTCACTATTTTATATAGGCAATGTAAAAAATTATTAGACATTTTCCATGTAACAGTCCAAAGTATCAATAGTTTCATACTAGGGAAGGAGTATTTTCTAGCAATTCTTTTGCATTGAACGAGTCCACTGAGAAGAGTTCAGTAACTTCTGGCTTGATTAGAAAGCACTTTGAAATAAATACCTAAAATATAAATTGCAAGAGGTACTTTTACTTAATCACTACTGTAAAACTCAAATTAAGAAACTGCAATCAGGTAAAAGCTGAATTATTATTTTCAGTAAATTACTACATTGGGTAAATACATACTTTAAAACTACCAAGATCCAGAAGTAGTAAATTTGATGTATGATCATAGAATCCTTTTTGTGGAACAATAATGTATGAAGCCATGAGGTTTATTTTGAGGTCAAGAACTTTCTGGGTTTCAATAATATACAACAAACCTGAAAAAATAGTGCAATTATTAAATGTAAACAAACAAAAGTAATTTATACAAAGCCTATAGGATTAAAAGAGAGTGATAAAAAGAGAATCAGGTCTAATATATTTTTTCTAAACCATTCATTATAGACACTCCTTGAAGTATCGCATAGATGAAATGATGATAGCAAACAGTGCTAACTGACAAGTATAGTCAACAACATGACATATGCAAACTCAAAAAAGTTTCCCACTGAGCAGAGGTGAAATGAGAAGAACTGGAATGTGAACTGCAACTCTGAAATTACTGAGTTAACCCACTATGTTCCATAGATTCAGAAATTTAATTGCTCTAGAATTTCTTACTGAGAGTGTCCAACAACACTGGTCGAACTGCTGGTGTTTGTTGATACTGAGATACTCAGCATTCTTTTGAGGGTACAAACAGTATTGGATATACCTCTACAGTAACAATATGCTTAAACTGTAATAAACACAAAGCATGATTTCATATTTCCACAAAAAATTAATTATGATGAACATCACTACATTTGCTAATGAGCAGAGAATAGAGCTATTATATCTAAGCAAATTTAAAATTTCATCTCAGAAATGAACAATGCAATATTGCATCAATATATTCAATATTGCTCAAGAATTTTCTGAAAGAAAAGACAAGCAAGCTGATCCACGTGATTCTGGTTAATCTGATATTAGTCCTTACTTAAATAGTTCACTCAAAGATGAACTAATGAATAAAAATACCATTGATGCTTGATTTCCCTCCCAATACTATCCTGATAAAAGCAATCGATTAAAAAAAACATTTTGCTTGGGTTTTCTTCAAATCTTTATCACTTGAGTATTAAGATTTTTTGATATATTTACAAGTTAATTATTAATAGGTTATAAAATTAAAAGAAGTTTAGGAAAACATCCATTGTTTAGATTTTTCCTTTTAAAAATAATTTATATATGAAATCTCCCCTCGGCATCCACTCCCATCCACAGGAACTCTGTGCTGGACACATCTTGGATTTAAAAAGCCTCAGACATCCTTACTGGAACAAATTAATTCCACAGATCTCAGTGTTAGTCTTCACAGTATTCAGCATTTGCATTCATGTCTTAAAATACAAGATGTCTATAGAAAACAGGATGAAATGAAAACTAGTGAAATGGCTGTAAAACTGAGCAGCTGGAAGGCACATAAATATAGTTTGTATAACTTGAACTGAGTCAACGCAAATCAAAATCAATATTCATCAAGGAAGTGAGAAAATTGAAAACACCTATACAAAGGCATATTGTCCTGAAAAACAAGAAATCTGAAAATAATTTAGAGGTCAATTTAGATGACTAATATCTCAGAATCAGTATTTGAGGAGTATTAAATAACTGAGGCTTTTTTCATAATCAGATCAACGAAACAGAAGATGTAACAAACTCTTTTAACTCTGTATGGAGTAAAAATTCTGAAAGACTATCTATGGCTTTAGAGCATATTTTACAAATAAGAAGAAATAGTTGAAGTTTAAAAAGATACAAACATAAAAATATTCAATACCTAGAATAAACACATTGCAATGAGATTGAATAATTCAAATTATTTAGGTGGTGTGTTAGGAAGCTATGGTTTGGACATGACACACATATCTCCACAGGGAAAGATCCAGTTTTAACACTACTGTAATCTAAAATTTGTCTGAGTATGCCATCAGGAGAGCATGCCACACTTGCCTGTTGATGTTTTTTCACGGAATTCTTCGAGTTTCATCAGAGTTGCTGATGTCAATTGCTCTAAATGTACATCTTTCGGAGGTCTGAAGAAATCCACTAAGCTATTTACTGTCATCTGTTTAAAAAAAAATATTGTAAATTTACTATTAAGTAGGATTCTTGACAATTTATAGTTTATTCAAATATTCACTTACTGCATCATATACTATTTCCAGTGGTTGTGATTCTATTCTAATCCTCTGATCTGCTTTCTCATCCAAAGGATTCGTCTCAAACATTATGCTTAAAAGTGAGGTACTCTCGTCTGAATAGACCGTTCGAGAAGACAGGAGACGGGGTGTACACTTTTCTTGAGACACGCCTGTAACTTCAAGTGAGGTAATTTTTGTTTCAAACCTGTAAAGAAATGTAAGCAGATGGCTCAGATGCAATATCCATCTAGCTAAACACAATTAGATGGTAAGAGGATAAAAAATTAGATGAAAAAAAACCCAAAACACAAACCAGTATAATACATTTCCACCCCAACTATAAATAGCTTATTCTAAGGTTTTAATACATACATGTATGTGTTAACTGTTTTACATTTCACTATCTTTTGTATCTATTAGCTGCCCCCGTCTAAATAAAAAAGGGCATCCAAGTTATTTCCTTCATACACTTTTCATGAAGACAGGTGTCAGGGCAGGTAAGAGATACAAACGGGAATTCTTTAGTTATGACCTCAGGAATTAGAAGGTACATTTATTGTGGGAAACAGACATACAGCAGAGAGAAAAGGGTTCTGATGTAGAGAAATCAAAGAAACAAAGGTAAATAGGCTCATTACCTTTGTTAGTCTCAAAATAGTCTCAAAAGAGGTACTTTATACATCTTGGATTTTTTCTATTTTTTCCAACACATTATCCACCTCTATAACAGCTCTCAGTTGAAGTTTTTATCTCCCAACACTCTAAGAAAAATATTGCACTGTAAAAAATGTACTATTTTTTCCCTTTTTCTTAGCACAATAGCATTGTCAGGGTCATTTAGATGAAAAAGAGTATCAATGTACAAGAGAAAATACAGAAGGAAAAATTTTTTAAAATTATGCATTAAACTAATCAAGATCAATAGTATTTTAATATTATACATGAATTATTCTTGTATGTCTCAAATAGAAGGAGCCAGGTTTAAAACAGAAGGGTTACCTTCTCCAAGAATTTTTAAGTCATTACATTTGAAATAAAATTGAAATATTTCAGTAGATGCTTTCCACCACCTACTGTGAGACCACAAAACAAAGAAAAAATTATCAGTTACATCTTTCTCCCACAAATCTAAAAGTGAACTGGGAACACAAGAACTTTTCAGCCATGTTAAATGCCCACAAACAAGTGGCTGCAAGATCACCTTGCTCAGGTTAAGTTTCAAAAGGAAATTTAACAATCACTTTTCAAAGTAAATAACAAGTTAGCAGCTAGATTGTTTGCACATAACAATGGCAAACTGGGGGGAAAAAAAAAGAGAAAAAAAAAGGAAAAAAAAAAGGAAAAAAAAAAGAAAGAAAAAAGAAAGAAAGAAAGAAAAAAAAAAGTATATCCATATTACCAAAAAGAAAAGCTCCCAAGATGCAGAGAATTCAGTCATGGAAAGAGTATCCATGATTTATCCCTTTAGCTGCAGAATGATTCCACTCCTAACTGCACAACAAATGACACTTAAATACCATAACAGTCTTAAAACGCCTACTAGTCATCATCACACCAGTATGATAGAGAAAGCTCACCTTATTGCTTGTGCACCTGGTCGCTGGGTAAATACTGTACTCAAGTCAGCTAATGCAAATTCTATTAGCTTAGGAGTTAGCTTGTTTTCTCTTATTGATATCGACATGCTTAGTAAGTTCACAGAGAACTTCATGGCTTCATACTAGATATGCCAGAGAAACAACAACACAGGAGTATAAAATACGTTACTATACATCTTGATGCAGTTTATGAAGAGATTAAAGCTATAACTAAGTTTGTAGATTGTATCACAGATGGCGTAAAAGTCTACCAAGAGGCAGGGCTAAACTAAAGAGTAGAGCACCCTTACAAACATGAGTCTTTGATATCTTTACCACGTTTTGTGATAAAGGCCCTCTGATGCAGAGCTAGAAAGCAGTTCATCATATCATCCTTGGTATCTCACAGTAAGATGATTTATCAGACTATTTCCAAATGGTTGAAAATGTTGCTCTTTCCTGCTACAATCCTTGAAACATCTCTTTCTTTATATAAACACTTATTCTACCTCATCTACTACCACTCATTAGATTCCCTAGTGCATTTTCTTAAAAAGCTTTTGAATATTGTAAGAAAATATATGAATATACTTCAATTTTTAAACCACAATACACTGCATCTATGATATTTTTCTTGTTAGAGCAAGCAAAAATGTATTCTTTATTATTTCAGAATAGCCAAAAGTAGCTTTATAACTGCTATACTGAAACTGCATCTAAGGATGGTCTGCTACGCAGAAAACTGGCTGCAGCAACTTCATTAACAGACATCAGAACAGCATTCAAATATAGAGACAGAGCTTCAAGTAATTTAAAAGTGATTTCCTATCAGCTTTATAGATTTTTATTAGTAGATAAAGCTATCAACTGTTTGTTATCATATATTCAGCTATGACTTACTGATTTTGGAAGGGTTGGATCCACAGCTGTTTCACTATATCCAATTGCTGCATAAAGTTTAGCCTTCTCTTCCTGTGTCATCAGTTCTTCAAGACCTGCCACATTTCAAGAGGTTAGTTAAAATGAGCTTAGTTAGTTACTTTAAGTATAGGCATCTGAAAAACGCAAATACTGTTATAGACTTTCCTGTGCTTGGTAACTCTGTAATATACAGTAGATGCTGTCAACATTACTGTCCTGAATTAGTAGAAGAAAATACCCTGGGGTTTAAAGCCAAATCTTGCAAATCAGAGGCATGCTTTAAAATGCTCTTAAAATTTTTTCTTACCTATTCTATTTCCTAGCTTACTAACAAAAGAAGCAGCCTTTTTGATTTAGTTTCTGTGTTCCATAACCTTTACTAGGTGCCTCATAATTCAAACATACAATGCATGAAACAGACAAATTTTAAAAGAAATGCAAGCAAAATTGTTTATATTCCATTAATTTCTACTGCACTGAATGAAGATCAGAAGGAACTATGGAAGGACCTGTACAACTGTACAACCTCTGTTACATGCAATCAACAATTGCATCAACAAAAGAAAAAGCTAAGAGAAAATGTAAACATTATAATTTGATAACGAAGTTCCACTGCTAGGGACTGAGGACTCTGATAGATTCCTAGTAATTAAAAGAATATCAATAAATTATCATACTTGAACCCTTTGTTTCTTGGTTTTGTTCATCCTTTTTTCCACCCGACCAGCTCCATATCCAGCTAAACCAGCCACCAGAATTTTCATCATCTTGTTTTACTCCTGGCCTGTAGATTTTCATTCCAGCCTTCGTTGCCTTAAATTTAAAAAATATTCAGGTAGTCATTTTCTTCATGCTTTTTTCTTTATTTTACTAAGAAAAGTTTAGACCCAAGGCAGCTCTAACATATCAGAACATCATTAGACAACCATTAAAAAGGCAAAATATTGGTTTTTAGTTTCCCTTGTACTTTTTCAAGTACACTGTGAATTATTGGACCAATTTTATTTTGCATAATAACAACCACCTTTACAAAAGAACAGAGAATGTAAAAGATCAATAAACACTTATTACATAGCAATTTTCTCTCCAGCTTTCACCATAAAAAACCCTCAACATTATATGCAACAGCTCTCTAAAGAATTATTTAAAATACATAGGTAACCAATTAAATAGCAATCACAGGCCAAATTTTACATTAGCCCCATATTTTTCATTTCAAGATGGATACCCAAAACAACTTAAAAAGTATTTACTCTCATAACACAGTATTTACTCTAAGTATTCCTGCATGTGATACATATAGTAAGAATAGTAAGGAAGCCCTCCCTTCTCCCACATTCATTATTTTCATAACTAGGGAATGCCCTATCTGATGCCAGTGATGATTCCAATACTGGGTCCTCACAGAAAGTGTCAACTACATCCAAAATTGACCAGTAAAAGTTTGCCATGGGGATGGCAAACAAACATCAAGTCATCCAAGAGATAAATTTGTTCTCAGAACTGTAGCGATCCACACAAACTTTCTTTGTGACTAATACAATTCAAAAATACACAAACAGTTGCAGATAAGCCCTAAATTTGAAGGCTTCTAATAAAAGTGAGACAGGGATCTCCTCTCAGCATTCTAACCCAAAGATCTCTGCAACACAATTACAAGAAACAGCTGATTATAAATCAATAAATCAAATAGGGACTTGTCACATCTACATACCTACTGGCCAAAGGAAGGCAGCACTCGCCACAAAAACCTAAAGGCTTCTGGGTTTATACTATTGATGTGCCTCAGAGAGATGATTCAGAATGTCAGCTTAACAACACAAGGCTTCAAAAAGTTTGAACAAAGTCCTCAAAAGTCCTCTTTATAAAGGTTATCATGTCACCAAGCAGATGTTACAAAGTGAATGACCCAACGAAGAAATGGACACATCTTAGATAAAAGGAGGTTAAGTGCGTGAAATTATAGCTTTCTGGGATACTGAGGGGTTGGTGCTGGAGGACAACTGCCATGGAGAATAAGTGATGTTTAAAGCTATGACTCTTAAAATGTCCAAAGCAGAAGCAGGTAGCCCAGGGGTAAGAAAGACTGCAGACAGAAGCCACCTCTGCAAAGATGAAGAAAAAAATTTGTGCAGTATGGGAACTACAAAAATTTGCTGAAGAATCCTCTTGAACTTTTCCTATCCCCCATTTACAATGGTTTAGTAATCAACACAGGCATAGACTTAAAGCTTAGTCAGCAAGGTCAACTATTTTGACTAAAAGAGAACTACCTGAAAGGTGGGTGTAGCCAGGTAGGTCAGCCTCTTCTCTCAAGTAACAAGCAACTGAACATGCAGAAACAGCCTCAAGTTGTGCCAGAGAAGGTTTATATTGGATGTTAGGAAAAGTTTCTTCACTGAATGGGTTGCCAAGCAAAGGAACAAGCTGCCCAGCGATGTGGTTGAGTCACCATCCCTGGATGTATTTAAAAGGCATGTAGGCGTGGTGCTCTGGAACATGGTTCACTGGCAGACCTAGCAGTTCTCTCTTAATAGTTCAACTTAGTGATCTTCCAGGTCTTTTCCAACCTAAATGATTCCATGATTCTGTCCCATGTTCTTAAAAGTCTGCCCTGGGTTGAAAGGACAATATGTCTCAAGCTGATACAGAGACTTGATGCTTAGGTCACTGAAGCTACTATTTGGTACTTCAAGCACTTGTGATAAAGAAGCAAAAGTGGTCTGAGGTTCGGAATATAAAATTCTGGCTACAAAGTTGCCTGAAAATCAGCACTGTGATCAGAAATGTGACTTCTGAGGAACTTGACTTCAAGGTCTAGATAAAAGTAAGCCCTTGAAATTCAACTCTTAGGTATGTTTATAAGAAATAAAAAAGCTTTGCAAATAACAGGATCATTTGCCTGGCTTTACTCAGCCCACATCCAATGGGCGCTCCTTTAAATACCTGGCAGACCTAAGACTAACTGTCAGGATACCAAACTAGTAGTAGATTTGTCTCTTCTAAGTCCTTGGAGTACATTTTCAAAGGTATGACCTGATAACAGTAACACAGATGGGTCCTGACAGATAGATGGAGACTTGGACACAACTTAGAATCATTGTGATGTGATTTTCAATACTTTGAAATATATTCAGATATTCAGAAAGCATATCTTTCAAGATACACTTCTAACATTTTTAAAATCAAGACAAAGCCCAAACAACTGAAAATTCATTTTCTTGCAGCCTACCTTCTAAATGTCACAGAAATGTATCTTAAAACTCAGGATTTGAAGGTAGTCAGAAATGCAGCATGACAGAACCCTTTGTAAGCAGCATAATCATACTGGGGAGAGGAATAAAACTAGATAGGAAATACTTCAGGATTTCCATCAACTTTCAAAAAATTGGAGGAAAAAGTTTAAAACCAAGACAAACTATACACTGCAAGATAAGACAATTCCAAAATCAAATTTTAACTAAACCAAAATCTAACCTTCCCCAACCCCTTGAAAAGTACTCCAATTTGGACAAACTGAAAGGGAGCAGTCATGAATGTTTCTTCTGGTTCTGTTAAAGTCTGGGTAATGGTAACACAAGCATTCAAATGGGGGTGTACATACAGACAAAGAGATGGAAAAATCACATTTATAGAATTCTCTTCAGAGCTTTGGGTTAGGAGCACAATATCTGTGACTGGTGCAATTGCATTTATACTATATTTAATATATGTCACATACTAAAAAAAAAACTAAAAAATCAAATTTCTTTCAAGCACTGGCATAAGACTGATATTTATTAAGTTTAATTATTAATTACTGCCTTCTTTCAGATTGCAAACTTCTTATTCTGCTTACTTTCAGCTACCTTGATTACTAATGGAGAAAGATTACAGATTTCAAAAAAACTATAAATATTTCACTTCAGTGTCCTAGAAAGATGCTCAGACGCTTACATGCAAAACTATGCAATACATTAACCAAGGAAAACCAAAGCTAACCAATTAAGTGTAACTACTCAAGTCATATTATCTTGCCTAATTCCACTAATCTACTTAAATGTATCCTGCATTTGCTCTACTCTGAAAAATATTTGCAAATGGAAACATTACATCTCCTTGCAAAGAGGCATCATACTAGAAGTCATCACTCAATGTAATAAAGTATCATTTAAAAAAGGAATAAACTAATAGTCTAGGCTGTTGTGGGGGGAGGGAGGGATCCTCCATGTGACATCTCGGGTATAATTGTTCCCAATTTGACACTGGTCGTCTGTTGGCCACATTTTCCACAGTAGATCTTCCCCTCCAGAAACAGAAAGGGATTTATCCCAGATCAGTCATTTTGAAGAAAAAGTATATGGAGTTATTTAATTTTTGTTTAATTACAAGCTGAAAAACTAACTATGCGTTATAATTAAAAAAAAAAAAAAAACATGAAAAAGGAAAATTGAAAGACTGTATGATGCACAATTCAATCACCATAGCTAAAAGGCATCTGCCTAAAATCTCTATGACCTCACATTTCAGTTATTCATAGACTCATTTAAATGATGCAGTTTTACCTCAACTTCTGCTTGTTGCCTTGCTAGAGTGATGTTAAAAATATCCAAGACCTTTTCGAATTCCTGGAAGAGAGATGAGAAATTTTTTTTGACAATTTGACAATTGTTACATTCCATAGCTCAGTTTTACATGAAACAACAGCAAGTAATTCAATTTATGCATCCAAGATAATTTACTCAATCTGAAACCTCAAACCTGGAAAAGAAAAGCACACCAGTTCAAGCTGTTCTTTCTTGTAGTTTCTTATTTCAAGAGTTACCTCATGTGCTCACAGAGCGAGGCAGTGACAAAGTTGCAAGTACGCTCACTGAAAATTTTAACTTAGAACTGACTTAGGAACATTTTAACATTTAAGTTTGAACAAGTATCAAGATGAACAATATTTAAGCTTTGAACAAAAAATTACTAACCTCCAAAGATTTTAAGATTTCTTCATTGGGTTTTTTTGATGTTATCTTTGTTTTGTACATCTCTTTATATTTCTTCACTTGCTTCCTATGATGTGAAATATGTTCCCATGACCACATTTGGAGCTTGGGTTGAACGCTTACTTCAAGGATGCCATAAATAACATATTTCCACCTAAAGGCAAAGACAAATATATAGCTTATCCTTCTGGTATACTGGAAAGACTCCTAATGCTTTAAACACTCTCACTAAATACAACTTCAAGTTGCTAAGAGTGAAATCCCCTGACTAATACTGCACTTCTGATCAGCTGAGAAACCTAAGAATTTTACTCTCTTTTTTCCCCACACAAAGTTGACAGATTGCCAGCTCCTAAATTCCAAGAGTAGCTGCGTATGAAAAGTACCCACAAATCTATGCATGTATGTGTGAGAATAACAAAAATATATTTGTAAGGAATCTTCTGAAAAGAAATCAAATCCTTGCCATCTGTGTTGCAAAGTTTTGCTTATTTTTAGGTAATAGCTTTGTTCTTGTAATACAACCTAACACATAACAGGGGGGCTTTCATTTAAACAAATTTATGATGCAAAACCACTTTCAGACTAAAGTTCCTAATAATGGTCTTTAACACTGCAATCACAGGTTTTCAAATATTGTGTCCTCCGCTTTGGTGTGAGGTCCTCATCAAGTTCTTACGATACTAGCTAAAGAAAAAATAATAAAAACAAAAAGACTTCCTTTCAAAAGGAAATGCATTCTAACCTCCTTAAGTAAGAAGCAATTCCTTAGCAATTATTTAAAGTTAATAACTAGCAAATGATTTTCAAAGTCTAAGGTTGCCTACCATGTCTTGGCGTTGTTGTGCACTGGAACATCAGGTCTGTACTTCCTATATGGCAGATTTCGAGTCATCATATCAATAGACTCCAGAAGCTCCATAACACTGAAGTACTAGGCAAACAAATTCAAACTGAGCATTATTATCTTTCTGAGAACAGGTATCAAGCTTCTCTTTGAAGAGAAAATCAGTTACAAAGAAAAACAAGACTAAGCTAATAGATTCTACATGTACACTATAAAATTTCAGACTGACTTTCTTATTCTTGCAAACTAACTTTTTTACTACATTATATAGAACTTCAGAAAAATAGTTGGTACCTGTGGCTTATTGAATTCAACAGTTATATCCTGTAAGTTTACATCTAAATCTATTTTCGGTGATGAGAAGTCAACATCAGATCGAGGATTCATTAGGAGTTTGGCTTTAGCTGAAATTGGGCGGAATACTAAAAAACACAAGTTGATATTAAAAGTGCAATTAACTTATTTAAGACTGTAATAAATTATATATATACTTATCGTAAATTATGCCCGACTATTAGTTTAATACTAACCTTGAAAAACATGAACTGCACCAACACAGCTTAAAATAGATTGCAATCTATACCAAATTTTCAGTTTCACTCTGGCAAAATCAAACAGATTTTTGCAGAATACCACCACAAACCTTCCTGTTTGCTGAGTTACATACAGATGTTTCAATAAATAGTTTACATTTGTAACAAATGTAATCTTTTTTGGCTATGATACATTTATAGTAGAAGATCATTTTGAATATAGCATTTATTTCACGATAGGAAATATTTCCTATTCCTATTTCACTATAGGAAGTATTTCCTATTCTGTAAGATTTTCTCGTTGTAGTTACAAATGCTTTACTCTTTGATAAATTATATTCACAACAATCGTTAAAACCAAACATTCCATATTTCAAATTTCAAGCCCAAGTAAGCATGGAACGAAATCAATATGCATTCTACATAAAAGTGAGGTACATTACTAGAAAAAACAGTCAGAGCAGAAATATTTTATCTGTTACAGAGTTTGGCAATGCTAGGCATTTGAAGCCATGTTTAGCTCAATATTTTCATCTGCTTCAGCAATTGATCCAATAGTAAGAATTTTTATATTACTTGAGTTCATGTAAATCAGATTTTTATCAAATATTATTTCTTTCATCTCAGCAAAAATACTGATATATTACCTACATAGAAAATATTCCAAATTCACTGAAAGGTTCATACAAGTGGAAACATGCATTTTTTCCAAGAAACCATGACACTTTTAGCTACACCTCTATATTGGTAGCATTTAAGTTATTTTTCTCCCTGTATTTAGCTTCCTAAACTTCATTTTTTATGGTTCTTATACACAAGTATAATGTTTGTATTTACATGAAAGAACAAAAATAGACTGCAGACTTATTACAATCCTATTAAAGTTTTAATCTAAAGACTTGCCCCAAACGGGACCAAATTTTCATTTACCACAGAACACCAGCATGGTGAGCAACTCTGATGGCACTGCTGAATTTAAAGAGTGTAAATCTTGAATCCTAAGCTTTACATACACCTATTTTCAACTTACTATGTAAAGACCTATACAACTTAAAATGTTTAACACTTATTTTCTTGCAAAAAGAATCAAAGCCACAACTAACAAAGATGGGCAAGAAATCAGAAGAAATTACTAGATAGCTGTCTGTCAGTCAACGTAAAGACTCTTAGGGGAAGGCAGCAGGATAAAACCGACAGTGCCTTTTTAACTCTGGCTATAGTGGACTGAGGACTTTCTTGCTGGAGATCAAGCAACTTCCAAGGCCATTCAGACTTCTGAACAGTTTCTAAACAATCACACAGATACACGATAAACACAAACCATGTATTTTCCATACAATGAAAAGTAAACTATCATCGTGTTTGAGTGAACCCAATGTGACTTTCAGACTTAAGCAAGCAATATTCAAAGCAATACAACTTGCAATATCCACATTAAAAAAAAAAACAAAAAAACCCCAGTATTTCAAAGTTATGTGATTACTAGTTTCCACTTCTCATGAAAAAAGATACTTTGCATAAATCAGATGACCTCAAAAACATACTCAATCTGAATTCACAAAGCTTACACGGTGTATATGTTTTTGCTAAACTTCTTAAATAAAGGAATTAATCAATGCATGTTAAGAATGAGGACCTATGTATGACATTCCACTAGAATGATACACGACTCAAGACCCACTTTTATCAAGGCTTTTTTAAGGCTACCTATACAATACAATATTCATTATCAGAAAGACAGTTACTCTTCCAGGTTTAAAGTGCATTCCTAAGAAAGATTTTTGAGTAACAGCCAAAGTGAAAACCTCTGAGATGCACTAAAAATTAGAATTATGAATGGATATTACAATTAAGTAACACTTACCAAAATCATAACCATCTGGAACCATGTTGTGGCTGGCAACTCCCTGTTTTAAGTTAACCTATACACACAGAGGAGTTAAAAGGAAGTTGCATTTCTATTTCCAGATAGTTTTAAAAGTACAAAATGTTAGCATTTTTAAACAATTCTCAGATAATCCCTCTGATCGAAAGTAAAACTCAAAATACTCATCTATGTTTTAAATAGAACAAAATGTCTATCTTTAGCTAATAAAAATTAGCTAAAGAGTGCTAAGATGACTATCAATTGTCTAAGTTCTGTTACTGGCAGACGACTGGGTTTTTTAACTTTTTCAGATGGGTGTTACTCCTCCATCACACAAAAGCCATAATATATACTATTTTTTCCTGAAAAACACTTTTAATTCCAAACAATTCCCCCAGCAGATTGACATAGGAAGAGGCAGGCCTGAATGTGAAGCATGCTCTCTGCTTCCCAGTTTCAACTAGAAAGCTAAGTACACTATCTCGCGCTTTACTTACCAATGATTCATCACAACCACCATGGTAGAACATCTCTGATTTCACATTCCAATAAGCACAAAGGTTATCCAGTCGCACAAGCTGAAAATACAACAGAACATATGCATTAGTATATACAAATTTTAGATTAACAATTTGGATTTCACAAAGTATGGATGAATAAAAAATACTCAAAATGTTACTTTTTGATATATAAAATGACACATTTTCTTGATCTCACTTTCTATGAAGAAACTCTAATGCAGGTTTTTTTATTAGCAATTCTTTCTTTAACATACAGTTTATACTGTACCTTATGGAACAACTTGGCAGTTTCATCATGTAAACATGGATTCCAATTCTTATCTGAGGTCTGAAATGAGAATTATACAAAAATACTCCAGTATCTGTAATTCACCAACATCTTATAACTGAAACAAGCTACAAAAAAAGAAAGTAATGTCATCATAATTAAATGCCATGGAAAATAGTGGGATACAATCTTCTGATTTAAGATGATTAATCCATTACTCTAAGTGAAAACTTGAAAAGGTTACTTCCCCCCCCAAAAATACGTACATGTACGTACATTGATAGTACATTGATAGGCTGCACACAAGAACCAAAGATACTGTAAGATTCTGTTTTCGGTATTGCAAACCGTTTTCCTTTACACCAGGAATATTTTTAGGCAGGCTCTTTGGACAGAGACAAACAAGCAATTGAATTATTTTATAATCCTGGAAGCAATTCTTTTTAGTTTGAGCCTAAAGAAGACCCTTTAATGTGCTAGGAACAAGCATTCATGAAACCACCATTTAATTCAAGAAAGTAACATTTACTTAAGACATATTTCCTTTAAGACTAGCAGTTACACAGCAAAAACTACAGCACAATCAGCATACTGCTTCTACTACACAGTCTTCCAGAAAAAAAGTTTCATACCACTGGCAATTACTACTCTTAGCACCCTAAAGCCAAGTTTGCGGATTGAAAAAAAAAAAAAAAAAAAAAAAAAAAAAAAAAAAAAAAAAAAGGCTCCAGATGAAAGAAGGGTGTCATCTTTTTTCTTTTCTTCTTCTTTCCCACCACTCCCTGTTACCTGTTACCAGGTAGTAGCTTCCTGCCTTGGAGCTCAAGTTAGTTTCAGTAAAATATTCAGAATGAACAGCCCAAATCCAGCCCAAACAGCAAAGTGTACTCGAAGCCACAAAGTGCAGCAAGCAAAAGAATAAGAAATTCCTCCTAAAGATCTACTTCAATGTAGCATTTTATCTTTAACGGCACACCCACTACAGCACTTACACTGAATTTGATAAACAAAGTTGTTACCATAGTGCATTGCTGAAGATTATAGGTGTACTTTCCATTAGACAGTATGTTACCAGAAAGCACAACACACAAAAGCACAACTTCACCCACTGGTATTTATTGAAATGTTTTTCAGATAAAAGATGAGAAATAAATTTACCTGCAAACTTAAATTTTGAAGAGAAATCCCAAATGACAAAGGGTTATCACGATTTGTGATCTAAAAGAACATAGGAAAAGACAAAAAAATAATTATTCATACTCTATAAGCATATAATGGGCTAAGAATTTAAGTACCTTTATATTTTGGTCCAAGCTTCTTTTCAGTTTGATTGGGTTTTTTATAAGACTAAGAAAATTCCACAACTTTACTAGTATTCTCTCAGCATGAAAAGCAACCAGAAGAAATCAGGCAGGTTCCCAATTTCATATCACAGTGCACAACCCCTTATGCTCAGATACACAAAAGTACTTACGTCATCTTCATAGCGAATATGGATATTGGAAATTTTCAGCTGAAGATTTTTGATGACCTGAGTAACTAGCTTTTCTACGAAAGTGTCTTGTTTCTCTTCTTTTACTTTATCTATGTTAAAGGAAAAAAAAAAATCAATGTTTTGTTTACATTTCAGTATTTTTTAAAATTTGATATACAATAACATGATAAATTTAGCATGATAAGTGTTTGAATTTTCTATTACATTGTACTCCAGTTGTATAAAAACATGTTTGCTCTGTACAACATTTATGTTCTCAGACTAGGAGGTTTCCTAGCTTTACCACCTGCCAAGTGAAGAATCAGGTAGCTCAAAAGCATGACCAGCACCCACTGATACTCAAGATGAGCAAAACATATTTCTTGGAAGTACCAGAAGATGAATTTAAAGATAAGAATTCTCATGTATCAAAGAACAGACTGAAGCAAACCTTTAAAGAGCTGTATTGGTAAAAATGCTTTGTAAACAAACTGTTTCTTATGAAAAGAAGACAGAAAATGTCAGGCAACATATGATACAAAAAGCAATATTTCAAAAGCCCGGTTTATGTCAGATCACATCAGTGCTCAAATCTTTATGTTTTCAGAAAGCTGGTTTTGCAATACTGATGGAAATTATATCTAAAAACCCCATTACTAATAGGTTTTTAAGTAACAAGGGAAAAACAAGAATCTAGAACACTTTGACAAAGTCTGCATCTTTCTGGATTAAAGTAAAGAAAGAAGCAGCAGCACTTTCATTAGCTTTTACCACTCTTACCTTGGTCAGCTATCTTCTGCTTTGCTTCTTCTATTCTCTGCAATTCCCTTTGTCTTGCTTCCAAGAACTGCCTGGCTTCTTTCTCAGCATCATATTTTATGCCTAAGCACATAATGTAAAATAATATAATACCAAAAAACTTCACCTATTTTTTTAAAGAGACTGTTTCAAAAGCTGTAATTTTTACATTTTTCTAACAGTTACATAATAGCAAAAAAATCAGATAATGAAATGTAAATTACTGAAATACTTCCACACCATTATTTAACTGTAATTGCTAAAAGCATCTATTAGGAATAAAGCTCATTAAAACAGTTTCAACCCATTCCAGATAATTCTGAAATCCCACCAACCTACAATCACTCCTTCCTATTCATTAACTTACTGGCTGTGGGCACAATAAGCAAATAAACTCCATCAAGTACTGCCTCAACAGGCTGAGTATAAAGGTTTTGCCATGGAATCTGTAGGTTAAGTTGACCTACAAACACAAAAGAAACAGTTTGAAGTATACTGTTAAATAGTTGACTGGAAAAGAAATGCAAATAGAATTGATATTAAACACAAAATTTCTTAACAATTATTATACTGGACAGAAAATACCCCAGTGCACCTGAGGCAAAAGATGCCTCAGTTGGGTTGTACAATACACAAACAACATAAGAAGTTTTTCCACTAGCATAACTATGAAGTCTACAGTCTTTCCTTATTCCTTTGAATTACATTCCTTCTTCTTAGTGGTGATGTCTCCCTCCTCGAAAATCCTCCGTAGCGTTCTCAGAAACAAGCACACAGACAGCACACATCATCAGTCAGCCAAATATGAGGTTTTGTGAACACAGGGGTCATGAGATTACAGTGACTCTCCTTCTTCACCCAAGTGCAACAGTTACAGAAAATACATTATCCCAGGGTTGATTTAAAGGAAGCATAATGGCTTTAAATTTAGTTTGCTTTAGGAAACCACTGTTACAGGACCATCAACCTGCAATGAGAATTTTTTTTAGTTTAGCAAAAACAAGGAAGAAAGGAGATGAAAAGGCAAGTGAAAGGTAAAAATCAATTGTGGAGTCTTGTTAAGACAAGGAATGAAATCTAGTCCTGCCCAATTGTTCATTTTTGCAGTGTTGGGCTAGTCTCTCATTAATATTGAGGTGATTAAACTCAATAAAAAAGACTCCAGTATACTTTATCAAAAGGAGCTTCTTCAAAAAGTTTCTTTCAGAAGAGACAAACTTTAGAGTATACAAATCAATGAAAATGTGGAAATTACTTGCTTAGGATGCCTAAAGTCACTTGCATGGAAAGACAGTATGTTTATAAACTCCTGCATGTGTACAAGATAAAAATGCAACTTACTAATATGTCCAGCTTTAACTTTAAATGGCACATCCAAATGACTCTGAAAGAAAGAGGTTTAGAAAATTTAAGCTCAATTCAGCAACTTGTGAAATGTTCCAATGCAGGAAAAGGTGTCATGATAACCTTAACAAACTTACCTGTCAACCACAGTAAAAAAAAAAAAAAATCAGTATAATGGACAAGCAAGCATTTGGTTACCAATTTAGACTGCTCTGCCATGTTAAGATATATACTTCCCAAAAACAAAATCCCAGCTTTGTGAGCTATAGGGGAAAAAAAGGCCTTCCAGTATTGCTTTTGACCTAAGCACATTCTTTTAGCAATTGCTGAGAGTCCTCTTAGGGGAAAAAGAAAATGCATACACTTTGCCCTTCAAATTTAATCTCAAATTAATCAGATAATCTATATAGGTGCAGAGAAAGTAAATCAGTAAGCTTCCACTTAAAGTGTATGGTAATAAGGACTAAAAAATGCACGTTAAACCCAAAACATAGCTTGGAAATTACTTTTGCAAGTATTATTGTTATTTTCACTAGCTTACCAGAGCATTTTCTTTTATTTCCAGATTCTTCAGTGCCACAGCTCCTAAAAGACAAGAAGCCAACAGTAAAACTGGAATAAGCAAAGTACACACTGCAAGTCACGAAGTCGGGATCAGTGGGTTACAAAAGCCTAGAAGATAAGGGGCCTAATGTATATGTCTCAAACACCAATGCAGGATAGCAGTGGAGTCAACTAAGATTTGTTGGTAAGAACATGCCACGAAAAAGAAAGGGATGTGGCAAGAAAAGAGGGCCATACAGACATAAGCCAGAACTCTTCTTGGACAAAAGTTTATGTTCTGGCTACTGAAGTAGAGCATAAGCAAAGGAATGAGGTCAAGAAGCAGGCATGGACTGTCAACCTAAGGTCAATCCAGTATGGAGGCATCAAGACTTACAGAGGCCCCTAAAGCTCTGTGACCGATTTCCAGAAAGGTCTAGAAGAATGAACTGCAGATGAAAACTCATGTGCATAGTAAACAAGCAAATTATCTCCATGGCACAGAAACCTTAACTGTATAAAGGCACCCACATCACACCTGGGCACATACGTGCCCCAGGATCCTGGACACTCCATCAGCTGCACAGACACTGGAGTCAGGACTGCCAACCTTTCTTCCTTCCTTTCTTTGTGTCTCTCTCTCTTCTCTTTCACCCATCCCTTATCCAAGATTTACCACCATGAGTTTATATTAAAAGGGCCTAATTTACACCATTCCACACGGTGCGTATAATTTAATAATAAAACTTTTAAAGTTTATACAGACATGCTGACTTTTGCTGTTCCTTTTTGACCACAGGTACCGACAAATTTTGGGCGCTCCCTTCCCCTTCACAGTGGGACACCTCAGTGGTCCATGACCTACAGTTCCCAAAACTTTTACTGTGGAAGAGATCCACAGCCTACACATCATATATCCAGGAAAGATGATTAAGACCATGAAAGATGATTAATCATTCTACAAAATAATATCTGAGTTTGTCTCATGGAGCTCTCATGTCCATGAAAAATAACCTAAAATTACTTAAAGTAAAAATGCTGGAAATCCCTGTCTCAATTTTGTTAGGACCCATTTTGAAATAAAAAAGTTGCTTCTTTTCCCCTCAACCATCTGTTTCCTATGCTTGTAGAAATCTAGCAACAGTAAATGTGAGTGAATTTTTAGCCCTCAAAAGGTCTTATTCTTGCCAGTTTTATTTAAAGGCTTACAAAAATTCACAGGAAGCATTTCAATAATCTATTTTTTAAGGAGAGAATTTCACTATACTGTGAACAAGAAAATTTGAATTTCAAGATCAGTTTTCCAATATACTTCACATCAAACACTTGCTATAACAAAAGGAATACTGGGACTAGAAAACTCATAACTTAAAAATGCACATAGTCCAAAGCAATGTCTTCTGCAAAATCTAGAAGAAGGGAGCTTCTGTAACGGTTACTTTCAAATTAGTTGTATAGCATTAACACATGCACCTGGAACAGACACCTGATACAGCTAAGCAGAGGCATAAATGAGATTCCAGAAAGCACAAGCAGATTACAGGCCTGGAAAGGAATACAACTTGAGGTTGCAAATGAAGATTTAATTGAACCAAAAATGCTTTTCTTTCAAGATGCATGTTAGAAAGAGCAAAATGTATGGGGAAATGGGAGCTCAAATTTCAAGAATATTCTTGCAGTTATATAGTGCTAATGGCAATAAACAACCGTTCAAAGTACCACCAATCTTGGGAAACTGGACCCAAATCTCAAAAGTGCGCACATCCGAAGAGCTGGCTCAAGTTGTTGTACTGACATGGAAGAGCTGATCAGGTAAACCAATCCATCCATCTCATAGCACTCACAAAATACTGTGAAGTTTTTAATTTTTTAATTTATTGATTGCAGCAATTTATAATCACTTTTAGTAGAAGTCTGTACATCTGACATGTGCTAACATCAGCTCCTCCAGAGGAATCCTACATGCAGAAGGATGTGTTTTGATAGCTGATGACACTGCTGTTAAGCCTTAAAACACATGTTGCCAGGAACAACAGAAAGGGGGGGAAAAAAAAGGCATTCCCAAAAGTAATCAATAACTTCTCTAAGAACTAGAACTATATGGTCTTCGTAGGCAATAACAAGGTAATAATTTTAAACCCAATTGGTTCGATTCCATTCTAAATTTCTTCCCTGATAAAGCTTACTCTGCAGAGACCATTTTAACACTAAAACACTCCCTTTTGCTTCTTCAAGAAGATATCAGTAATTGTAACTGTATTGATGGCAAGTAATTCTAATGGCATCCAGAACAAAGGTTCAAGTTCCTAACCAAGTGACCAGGCATGAGGTGCAATTTCTGCAGGTCAGCTGAGCCATGTTAAAAACATTCAAAAGGAAACTGTAAGACTACTTGACACATGAAGAAGTTTAACCGGGTTGAGTTTCTTCACTTTCACTGATGCCTATGTAAACATCCCCTCTCATTTATCAAGAGTCTGACACATGTCTCAGTTCCGCAGAGGCACAGTAATTCAAGCAACAATAATCTGGAAGCCCGAATGCTTCCAAAAACAAAGGACTGCAAAGTGAGTAAGGATTATCTTATGCATTTACAAACAATATTTTGTGATGGCAGAACTATTTCTCATTTTACCTGAGCACATCATAGTGGCAGACAATAAATACAGAATCAGTAATGCTTCAGACAGAAAGACTTTGAAATTTCTACATTAAATGCTGGGATTTGGAAGTGAGGTACATAATTCTCCACTGTTTTGACTTATGGTTTTACAATTTAAAAAAATCACTTATGATTTTACAATTAAAAAGTTCAGTGCTTTAGTTACAAATCACTAAAAGAAATACACATTAGTAGGACTCCAGGCATCTGAATTTTAGTATAAAATACTGAAACATGTTTACTAAAATACAAGTTTACTTACAAAAACCCTGATATGGTCTGATAACAGCAAATGATCATCAAAGTACACAAAAAGCTACTAAAGAGGCACTAGACTTTCTGTATTGGTGTAACATTTCTTTTTCCTATACTTGAGAGAGAGCCCAAGAGACTGACTAAACATTCTTTCAGTAAACAGGAAATATTTCCAAAGCCACCACACTTGCAAAGCTTGCAACCAGCTCTCAGGATTTGAAATGCAGTCATTGACCACACCAATATTCTCTTTCATTACCAAAGTTTAGTCTGTACACATGAAGCCATTTTCCTTGCAATGAAATGTAGATCTAAGTGCAACTACACTGAATCCTGACCTTTCTGTTGGGGATGAGAGGCAAAAAACCAAATGCTCCCACAAACAGAAGCAAGTTACACCCTACAACTAGGGACCAAACCCTAGTTAAAGGACATAACACAGCTAGTGAATTAGTCTTGGAGTACTGACAGTAGATTTTAATTGCAATAATCAGAAAATACATGAAGATTTAAATGTCAGTTTTGCTGATGGTTGGTTGGGGGTTTTTTTTGGTGTCCTCCTGTTGGGAGCAAATAGATGTTTTGATGTCAGAAATTCATCCAATGCATGATTAAAAATTACCAACTAAGCAACCGTAGAAACTGTATGTACAAGTAGTTGGGAGTTGTATAAATATCTAGGGTTGAACATGCAGACTACCAGCCAAAACAATAATAAAAGACAGAACTGTTATAAATATCTGTAGCAAAGTCTAGAATTTATTTACGCTACATTATAAAGGAAATTTTTAGTACTAATCTCTGGACAATGTGAATAATTCAACAAAATAAAACAGCTGTCAAAATTCTAGAATAAATAGTGTTATAGTTTTAATTTTAGATACTCAAAATAACTTCACGATTTTGAGTGCATGAACCAACATCTACTACCAAGGATTCAGCTTGCAAAAAGAGATCTAGTAAACTACTTCACCGAAGAGGCCTAACTGAAGTTTTGTCATAGTTGTAAATAGAAGATTAAGGAGGAGGAAGAAAATTAATCTACATGAAAATCCAATAGATTTTACCTAATTAGTCACTCTCTGCTGTCTTGTAAAAAAAGGGGTGGGGGAAGGAAAGAAGATGAGAGACAAAAGACTGGAAAATGCAAATTCCTTAGCTAGTATCTGATCCGTACCCAACACTCCTCTTCAAATATTTTAACAAAATTTCTTATTTTTTCCAACAGCATTGTCAGCTTGTGAACATATCTGATCACTTAACACAAACAGCTGCCTTTGCTAGTCATTTCCCACTTGTGTTTGTGCTGTTAATTATTTCTGTTTAAGCATACCCTCTCGAGACAAACTGTAAGCCTTTGAGGATCAGTGTCTGCCAAATAATTCATCTATTGACATCTGTTGTAAAATAGATCAAAGACAGCAAAAACTACTAGACATCATGTATCCCTCAAGTGAATTCAAATTACTATTACGTAAGGGGAGGGAAGGATGTTGCACCTGCTATACCTAGACAAGGCAAGGTACACAAAAGTAGTTGTCTTTCACTATAATAATAGTTCGAGCCCCCCCAAAAAAAGTTTGTGTGCCCACAAACATGCCTATTATCTGCCTATATCATCTTACCAACACAGCTGCCCCAAAAAGAGACACCAGCTATTCAAATAATAAGTTGTGTTAAGTAAGACATGCTTGAGACATTACCTAATAAGCAAGTATGCTAAGTCAACCGAGAATTACACTTCTTAAACAGCAGTACAGAGTGTCTGACTAAGATGCTGAAAAATTTATTTAGACACAGTCAAAAGAAAATAATAGCATCATGAACTCTAATAAAATTGTTTGGTCTCTCAACACTGGAAAACCTCACTGGCACTTCACTTCTTGTCAAAGATAACTGTATACATCTGACATTGCTGCAAGCATAGTTTCAGATATTTTAACTAGACCAGGTCTAGAGCATTCAAAAATATGTAACTCACCTAAATACTTATTTAACCTGTTTATCTAAGCCAAGTACTTGCACACTTATTAACACAGCTCATTGAAACCATCTCTCTTAGCAAACACCAAACAAAAAGACGATTAAAAAAATTGGTTGTTCCCAGCATCAGCCATCCAACAGATTTCTCTGATGGCCGCCTAACAGAGTAGTAGTCTTTTGCCTTGCTTCATATTAGGCATATTATTTGGTCCCATTACACTTTTTTCTGAGCCTTGGCTTTTCCAGTATTGGCTTTACACGTTCAAATTACCATTTTTTACCTGTGTAGGCTGAGCTACCTTCAACTTCCTACACTGCCTTTTATATTTCAGTTCTTACATTCAGTTCTTGCAACATTCTCAGCCATGAGTGTTTTCAGATACCACATCTTTTTTCAATATTGAGAGGGTCTACATTTTTACCCTTCAATCTGAGGTGTTTTTAACAAGAAAAAAAAAATCAAACCACGTCTGTAATTATTAATATGTTCATGTATTTTCTGGAGCAGCATCATCGTACAACTTCACTACACAGATTGAATACGGAATAGCTTTAATGCTGCACGATGAATTCTCTCATGTATCAGAACCAAGATTGATATTAAACATGCTCATTAAAAAGTCATTAATAACGCTCTCAATTTACATAAGTTGAAACTAGGAAAAATTCCGTTTTATACATATATCCAGTCTACAAACAAGTTACCTGCCTTCATTTAAACAGACTAGCTCTAAAATACCACAAGGCCACAATCTGACTGCTACAGCCTTTTAAAATAAACCACTTGGGGTTTTTTTAATCATTCAGAGGCAAAAAAAAAAGCTCTTTAAAATTTAAGACATTATATATACACATACATACATATATATATTAATATATCGCACTTGTGCAATACTCTAGCATCCAAAAAGCAGTGGTGATTTATTACAGGGGGGAACAAAAAACCTAAACATCTTTCCTTTTTTTTTTTTTTTTTTTCTTTTTTTTTTTTTTTTTAATTTATTTGATGGATTTAGGACTATTTCATTTCAATAGTACGTGATTTATGTAAAATTTAGCAATCTTATCAAGACACACAAAGACAAACACTGTATGAAAACATACAGCTGTAATGGAAATGCTTTCACAGCACATAAACAAGCACTAAAAACTATTAGGTTTACATGAAGTATGAAGGTAAACAGTACTTTTTTTTTAATATCTTAGTTATAGAATTTTAGTAATTAGCAAGCTAAAAAAGTTATCCATAGACTTTAGGTATATTTTGAGTGTAGGGATCTGCTAATCAATGATGCACTCCATACAAACTCCATATAAACATAAATATTAGTTATTACTAATAGTTGCTGCCTTTTAGATAGCAGAATGCAATTTCTAGGTCCTTTGAGATATCTGAAATGAAAGAAATATTTCAGATGCACAGACAATTAAACACAATTTAAGTCAAAAAAAAGCATCATGTGGTAGACCAGGAAAAAAAAAAAACTCCACATGTGATGCCTCACCAATGCTAAACAGCAGTTCTGACCCTCTTAGAGCAAGACATAGGTAGCTCCATATATCAGTATACACTAAAAACAAGTCAACAGGCTATACAGAGAAAAAATAATTTTATTCTAATACATAGGCATTAGAGAAGCAAGAAATTTAATTTAAATAAAAATATACTAAAACCTCAAAAATATGAGAGCTTCTTGAATATAAAATAATACTAAAGAAATCAGGTTCCACAGACATGGAAAAATAGGACAGCTGAATACCAAAACTTCAAAGCAAAACTGAGGGTTGTTTTTGTTTTTTTTTTTTGGGGGGGGTTTTTTTTTAGTTTTTGTTTGGGTTGGGTTTTTTTGGCCTTTTTTGAATGAGACAATGTGCATCTAATCTGCTACCAGTTGCTTCACAGAGACATAAGGTGCCATAACTAACCATCAGCAACCTAGAGAGGTGGAAAAAGAAGCTTTTACCTTTTTTGTAATGTATAAACATAGGCCAATACATTTAAAATGTTCCATATTTTTCATTAAATATTCTGTCTGCACTGTACAGAAAGAAAAAACTATGGTGTCTTCAGAACTTCAGTACACAAATCAAGCAATTAGTTTGACACAGTTTTGCTGAAAGGTGCAATTGGTCAAACCTTTCAAATAAGACTCACTTAATCAATAAGAGATATGTGATATTAAACCTTACTGGTACAGATCAAGGATTACTACATTGTCTTCAGCAGTTACATGTGCTGCTGCTGTGTTAAGATTCCTTATAGAGACTGAGCTTTACAAAGATGCTATAAATTACTAACTGAAGGAAAAGTACTGCAGAGATGAAACTAAATAAGGACATCGTCTCAGAAAACAAGCATGGAAACAAAAATGTCCATGATGCAAAAAGCTCCAAAAGAAGCTTACAAAATCTGGTTAATGGATATGAGCGCCTAGGAATGGAATTGGAGGTAGCAAATACCTCAAGGATATTTCACACCTACTGTATGAATGCACCTGTAAAAAAAACCCTGTACCTCTGTGTTTGCTTTTGCTGATGCTGCAGACACCTGCGATGCGCATTCGAAACTGAGCCAGCAGTGGTCACTGCACAGGCATCTGTTCATGGTCTGCGTTTGACAGACCTTTGTTGCTGTTTTCTTGTAGGTACCTTACTTAGGGGACCTCAGGATCGCACACTCAAATAGAACACTTTACTGCCTTCAGAACTGGCATGTTAATTTAATTCTACAGACCACTGCATACCTCGCCTAGCATAGCTGGGCACCCCCCCTGCAAACACCTAAGGCAGTATCTACTCCTGGCTCTTTAAGGCTAAAAATAACTAATATTCCAGACCTACAGATGACAGCGTCAAGAACAAATGGGATATGCCACTGCCTTCCGCGGAGAGGCCACTCACCTCCCTGAGCACTAAAACCCTGGCACGAAAAAGCCGTCAAAACCCTCGGCGTTTAGGCAGTTTATTTCCGGGCTGTGGAAAACGCCCGTAAACTAGTTCAGTTTCGGATTCCCAGAGCCAGGTCAGGCTTCCGCCCCCAAGCTGCCCGCACACCAATTCCCAAACTTTCCGCGAGATCTAGACACCACAGCCAGCCAAGGTCCGTCCCCAGCTAGGAGACAGAACGGGCGGCTCCACACGGAAACATAAAACAGGAGCGGCCGTTCGTGCGCCTCCAGCACTTCGCCCGGTTTCTCTTGCCCCCGTTCTGTAGTTCCTCCCGCTCCGCCGCCGCCGCCGCCGCCCCCCCGCTGCCGCAGCCGGCTGCTCCGCGGACACCGCCTCCCCAGCCCGCCCCCGCGGCTATTTTTAAGCGGCTGGGCAGGTGGAGCGGCGGCAGAGTTGGCGGGTGCGCAGGCGGCGCGGCCCGGCAGCGCCCACGGGACGGCTCCCCGGCCTCCTCCCTGGTGCAGGCGGCAGGGCGAGCCCGGCCGGGAGGGAAGGCGCACGAGGGCAGGTGGGCGGCTCCCCCGCGGCGCGCCAGGCCCGTACCTCCCCAGATGCCTAGCTTCAGCTGGGAGCTGTCCAGGTTCACCACGTAGTCGCCAAGGAAACGGTTCAGAACGTCCACGACCAGGGACTCAAACACCATCCTGTCCCCCGGCCGCCGGCGCCCGACAGCACCGCCGCCGCCCCGGCTCCTGCCGCGCCCCGCCGGTCCACCCCGCCCCGCGGCTCGAGGGGGCGGCCCAGCGCTGCCCCCGCCCCGCCCGCCCCTCCCGGCTGCGGGCGCGGCGAGGAAGGGGCGCGGCTTATGCGAGGCTACGGCAGCCGATAGCGGTTGCGGAGCTCCGTCTGCCTCGGGCCTTTCCTTCCCGGGGTCGCTTCGTCCGCACGCTGCCTGCCCGCTCCTGTAAAGGTACGAGTTATCACAGAATGGGTCAGGTTGGAAGGGACCACAAGGGGTCATCTGGTCCAATCTCCCTGCTCAAGCAGGGTCATCGCAGAGCAAATTCCCCAGGATTGCGGCCAGGTTGTTCTTGAATGTCGCCAGTGTGGGAGACTCAACAACCTCTCTGGGCATCCTCTTCCAGTGCTCTGTCGCTGCACACTAAAGAAGCTATTCCTCATGTTCAGGTGGAGCTTCCTGTACACCGGTTTCTGCCCATAGCCTCTTGTTCTGTTGTTCGGCACCACCGAGCCGAGCCTGAATCCACCTTCTTGACACCCTCCCTCAGATACCACGCACATTTATAAGGTCTCCTCTCAATCAGCTCTTTTCGAGGCTGAGCATGCCCAACTCCCTCAACCTTCCCTCGAAAGAGAGGTACTTCAATCCCGTGATCATATTTTTGCTCTCCACTGAACCCATTCGTTTGTCCAAGGGATTTATATGTGGCATAGCCGTAACAGTTTTTTGAGTACTTTTCTCTCCATGGCTAGGCAGTTGTAGAAATTACTGCATCCCTTGAGCTGTTCAAAAGTGGCTGAGCTATTACTGGCATACTTGCTAAAACAAATTGAATTGAATTTCTCTTTCCAAAGAGCTTAACTCCCGGCCTGTTTTCTGGCTTGGGTGTCAGCTGATTCACATGGTAATAACTGGGCTATATTTGCCCCGGATGTCTGCGCTGAGGACCCCTGCAGTCACAAGGTTTTTTTAAGGAAGCTTCCCGATTTGACTGTTCACAAGGCTCCCTGACAGTCATACTGCCGATGCCAGAGACTTGCACTGCTAGGACCAAAGGCCCTTCACAGCAGACAGCTTCAGTGAGTCACTGAAGTGAGACACTGGACTTCCTATGCACATCATGATCTCTCAGTGTTGCTGGACCTTTGTATTTAATATAAAAAATGAAACCATTTAGGGAAAGGGAATGAGAAAACTGCCAGATATTATATACCTTTTCAATCCTTTTTACAGAAATGAAAGAATACTGCCTACCACTTCTGGCCTTTCCATTCACTATGGGATTTATAAACCTGCTTACCACAACCTGCCACACCAGCAATGCCTTGCATCCACCCAGTATGCAGAATAAAATAATTTGGAAAGAAGTATCTTGATATAAACAAATATATTTTTGTTAGGGATGATGTTGTTCTGTATTAGCACAAGGAAGGGGAAAGAGTGATACTGAAGAATGATAACAGAAGATGAAAAACTCACTGTCTTATTGAGGTTTAGGTTCCTCTGAAGTTACTTTGTATTATTTGTAAATTGTAAAATTTTAAAAATTGTAATGTGTAAAATTGTAAAAAATTACAATCTCAGCATTTCCAGTTCTTGGGCTTAGCATCTTATTTCTATTGAAAAACAGCAGCAATCATTAAACAACAACAACAACAAAAACCACAACTACATGAGAAAGAAATTAATTGGACCAATAAAACCAAAATGTGATCAGCATCTTGTGCACACCAAATGTAACTGTGTAACTGTGTCCATGCACTAATACACATACATGAGAATATCTATGCAGTTGGCTTTCTATAAATTTCTTACACAAAGCCAAATGTATTTCTTATAAGCTATCTCTAGAGGAAACCGTGAACACAAGGCTTTACTTTGTGACTAATTACATATCTTCCTGTTTAGTTGTGGAAAAGCTAGGTGTTGAATCTACTCCTGTCCATTTACTATTCCAAAGCTGGGCTTTAGCACTATCTGTCTTCAGGATTATCTTCTACCAGTCAGTTTTTCAAACTGTAAGTCTTTAACTTTTCTTTGTAAGTCTACAGCTTCTTAGGATGTGGGTAAAATTTCTTTATCTTGTTCAAATATTCTGGAGCAGGTATTCTGAAGTCAGGGGGGCAGAAGGGTCCTAGGTCAAGTATGATGTCTTTTGATCAAAGTCATACAGCTTTTATTTTGTTATTGCAAAGAAAATCTTATGGTATGATAGATTTTTCGAATTCACAAAGTGTGGGTAAATCTTCCACAGCAATCAGCTGGGCTGGAAGCTCTCCACCTGAGAAAAACTGCTTACTGTTGGTGAACTGCTAGGCCTTGGGTAGGTGACCATGGACAAGCATGTGTTTCCTACTAATGACTCTTAGCTACTTAGAAATCCCTAACATTTGCAGACTCACCAAGGCACAGAGTTTCATCTTTTTCCCCTTCATTCCTCTTCATGTACCACAGCTCACTAGCACTAGCAAGAGCAGTGTAATTTCAAGCCCAGGCTGGATCAGCATCTAAGAAGTAAGGAACAGAGTGCATGAATGAGTGGACCATATGTGGGACATCCATCCAGTCTCATAAAGCATAAGTTTCTCCCTAGTGTTTCCACAAAATTTGGGAACTCTGTCTATATAAACAACACAATGATAGCCAACATGGCAATCAGAGCCACCTGGATAGCAGTTTTTCTACTTGAACTCTTCTGTGTGTTCCTGCAGTCTGCATTGAAATCAATTAGTAATCACTGTGTTTTTCCCATTTTTGTCACCAAAGCTTCTAAAGTGCTTGATGGCACTTCATACCTGTAACAAAGCTGTTTAACATGTGGCTGGATATTAGCAACCAAGTTTCTGAGTTCTTTGCTCATAGAATTTCTGCAGGCTGAGCCTGAAGGCCACAGACTTCTCTGTGAAAATTGACTTATTAAAGAAGTATGGGTATTGATCTGGTATCGATGCCCAACTGTGACGGACAAAAACTCTCTTAACAGTTTAAAGTTAGAAAGTGTATGTTTATCACAGCCGGGCAGCGTGCAGGATAGTTCCCTAATACACACTGCGAAATTCACAGGTAATTACAAAGCCTTTTATTTACAAAAGTGTTGAATACTCAAAATACAAATGCCTATTCATAATCCTATCACCTCCCATTCCCCGCTTCATGAGCTAATTGGCAAAAAAGGCTATTAAGCATGTGTAGTTGGTTTCCTAAAATGAGTCGGGGGTCTGTTTTGGGGAGGGGTCACCAAAAATGAGGAAGTAAGATTAGTCTTCCTCGTTGTGATCCTTCTACCTTTTCAATGCATTTGTGACAAATGAATCTGTGGTAGAACTTATAGTTTCCAGTGTTCAGTGGGTCCTTTAAGCAGGAAATCTGCAGCTATCTTATGTCCTATTTACCACATTTTGTTTTTCATTACAAGCACAGCTACACCAACATAAAGCTGACAAGCAATGAGTTACTAAATCCGGGATATCTTATCTAAGATCTGGCTTCTGTTAACTGTGAACAAACCTTACCTATCTACTTCAGCTAATTCAGACACTTATTATCTTAACTTTCAAAAAAAATCTTTAATTTTTCAAAATTAATGTCTCACAATGAGGGACTCCGTGTCAGTGTTCTGCTGCTGTCTGTATGAAGGCTGCTAAGACTTCTGCTGAGGTGTCTTAGGACCTTACAGTTCTGCCAGGATGGCAGGTCATCAAGTGTTGTCCTCTGCTTCAGGATAGTCACAAGCATCCTTCTCACCAAAAAATTGCAATTCAGGAAAGTAGATTTGCTTATTAATACATACATACATACATACATACTAACATACATACATAAATAAATAAACCAACCAACCAATCAACCAACCAACCAGAACAGAATCCAGTGTAAAAGATGTTTTTCCTTGGTCTTACTCTTCTCAAAATCTTCTAATTTCCAGTGTCTAATGAAGTTACATAACTTTAGCATAGTGCTATGATTCTATGCGTTTTCATGTTCATAAATATGAGTGTTCTTACTCTTGTTTCTTCCATGTTTCAGATAGTGCTTTCAAAATGGTTTTAATTCAAAGAAGCTCAAAGTACAGTGAATGGAGTAGGATGAACTGTGGACCCACTTAGTGTATCCCCAAAAATCCAAAAGCCTAATCATACAGGGCTTTCAAAATTTTGAACTATTTCTTGGAGAATTTTAGAACATAACTGCAGTAAAACCACACACTACAGGGGTGCCTTATTTCTAAATCTTTCAGAGACACCTGGTTTTGAATCTCCTTCAGAATCAGCTGAATCGTGGTGGAATGTTTGCTCTGCTTACACAAACTTCTCCTCAAGACAATGTGAAATATGTAAGTTGTACGATCCTTCAATTACAGCAATGTAGTTTCTGCTGAAACGCGTAGTAATCTTAGAAAGTCAGGCATACTGAGAATGAACTGCTTAAAGATTTTGAAACCCAAAGAAAAAACCAAATTTTTACCTGCTCATGCTATGCAATAAAAACTCCAAAGTCTTCTTATCAATAAAACATTTCAGCTAAATTTTAAAGCCAGTTTTTGCAGTTCAAGGAAAAAACTAGACAGTAAAAATAGAGAGTAAAAAGTAATTATCCTCCTGTCATCATCAAAGGACTGCATTCAGTGGTTTGGTAAAATAGAAACTTTAGAAATCCAATAGCCTTTTTAACACTAATACTGAGAAGACCCTGATCTTCAAGCTTTCTTCAAAATTGTAGTCTAATACGGCAGTAGACAAAACATGAATCCCTAGTAGATTTGGCATATTGGCAGATCTTCTAGTTGATTAAAAAATTTATGAAGTACTGTAGTTAATATTATGAATACTTTATTAATACTTCATTTAAATATATATGATTTACATCAGATATCTGGATTTGCATTTCATTTTAAATTTGGTAAATCAATCATAAGCACTGAAAAGCAATATGACTTAGAAAGAAAATCAGAATTGGAAATACTTTGTTGGCATGTGCAAAGTAATACACGTGTCTTACCATCTGGAAATAGCATTGAAGAATAAATTTAAATTTGACACTGAGTATATTTTGTTACATGTCCTTGCCTTGTTATTTACTCATCAAAGTATGTGTTAGGCAACACAAGGCATTACAAGTTAAGCCCTAGTTTCAATCAAAACAAATATACTGTCACAAATTATTGTTAATGGAAAAAATTTATCTTGATAAAGGGCATCATCTTCCCGTTGAGCAGATGGTTCTGCTTTATTTTCAACAGAGATATTAGGATGAAACCCATCAGTTGGTCCCAGAAGTTGCAATGGAGTTTTCCCTTACTTGTTCTCATACTTAACTCACTTTTATACTATTCCTTTACATTTTGATGGAGCTTGAGTGGCTATAGTCATACATTTTACTCAGTGAGAGGTGGCTGTACCTTGGCAGCAGATACCTCACTATAGCACCAGACATAACCTTGGGACAGGGACATGCGTCAGTCCAAGGAGAATGATTTCACCACAGTTACTGATTCAACAGTGGAACATGTTTCTTTATCTCACTTGGTTTTCAGCTGCTGTGCAGCTTATCAGCTAGAAAGTACCACCAAATTCCTCCCTCCTCTGCAAAGGTATCAGCAGAGCCTGGTCATGGTGTCCCACTCCACCCTTCCTTTAGTTCCCTGGGACTGTATTGTGTCTGGGAGGTCAGATATGCTGGCCACATTCCATCCAGGGAGTAGCAACTTATTTTCCCATGTGCTCTCCAAAACATTATCTTTTTACCCCATCATCTTCCCACACAAGCAATATTCATGGATTTTGCAGTTTATCTGTCCCTCTCAGAGTAGGCATATATCCATGGTTTACAAGTGATGGAAGGAGAGATGTTTTAGTTTGAGGGAATTATGTAGAATTGTTGTAAATTAAGAGCTTGCAAGAGGGGAGAAAAAAATCTGAATGGAGACTGAGACAATATGGAGAGGTCCTACAGATATACAGATGGATGGGATATACAGATGGGGTTTTTAAAAAAAAATGAATACAAAAAAAGCCATGCTGATGCACAATGCTAAACCTATGGATTATGGTTTCAGACAGAAAAAAACCTTTTGACACTTTTTAAATAATAGCAGTAAATTTTTTCATCGTTGGTTTAAAGGATTTACAGTTATGTACATATACACATACCTATACATATACCTATACCTATACATATAATGAAAAACAGTCCATCCAAAAAGTTCACAGATAAAGGATCCCTTTTTAATTTTATTCCATTTGAGAAATACTGTCTCCACCCTTAGTTCTTGCTCCACTGCTTTTCTAGGGCTTTCATTACTGAAGCCTATCAAAGCATATTTTACTCTTTTTAAGTATGCAGTTTCACTGAAGCCCAAGTGTTGGCATATAAACAACAACAACAACAAAAAGGAGCTGACAGCAAAAAGGGAATGAATGAAATGACTACTCAGTTTGAACACACATAGGACAACAATTGCTTCACTATTAAAGCCCTTGAAATGTTGAGACCTTTCATCCTTTGAATTGTTAGACCCATATCAAACCTATTCCTACTGTATTTCTCACAGGATTTTGAGAGCTCTATTCTAATCCTTACTTTTCTAGTGTAGATAAAATATGGGGAAAGAACAACTTTAAAGAGTTTCAAGTGAAAAAAAAAAGCAACATAGAAAAAAAGGCAGCAACTTTAGTGTTGGAATTTTAGAAATCAACTCACCTTAAAAGTGGCACTTCCCTGGACCTCACACATACTCTTAAGTTCCCAAACAGTCGAATTTTGCAGTAGCATTTGTTTTACTGTCTGTTTTTGGAAGAGCAGCATTAGTATCATCCCAAGTGATTATCTTATTAGCAAAGTAAACAGAGGTGTTGCTACTTATTCCAGTAGAAATGGCATCAGGACCCCAACAGGAAAACTCTGAGTACTAAAAATACAAGTAATCTGTGTTTGACATGACAAATTTGCACAAGAGAATGTGTAAATAAAATTATTCAGAGGATGCAGATACTACTATTGACAGAACTACCATATCCGTGGCATGCTACCTGATAGTTTGTGTGACACAGCCCTCTTTTTGACACAGCTATATGTTACTACCTTAGTTTTAAGAAATCAGTTCACAGAACGTGTTGGCCATCCTCATATTTTTATTTTTTTTAACACAGCTCTGTACGTTTCAACCCCAGTGTACATTCCTGCTGTGCTACATAGACAAATACCCACAACATCCTGGTTATCTGGCTCAACATGTGGAATTTTGCCTCTGTTCATACAAGATATGTAATTATTGAACACCTTATTTGTGTTTTAATTAAACATTAAGCGGTGGTCTTCAGTGAAGCCTGTACTTCTATACTGCAGACTCACTTCTGTTGTGCTACTGGACCTCAATCAGGTGATATCATTGTGCTAATGCTCAAGGTTTGTAGTAGCAGTAGTAGTCAAACAGCATGCTAATAGTCAAACAGTGTGCTAGATTTAATCTATAAGACTCTTGAGTCTGCTAAATGCATGTCTCAATGGGGGAAAATAGGAAGAGAGACAGGAGAGAAGGTAAGTGTGTGGTGTCAGATCTGAAGGTCAGCATATGGCTAAATATTTTTTCACCTGTTTCAGGTGACCAAACATCAAGGTTTAATCCCAGCTGGCAATTAAGCACCACCCACCTGCTCACTCGCTCCCCTGCAGCAGGATGAAGGAGAGAATTGCCAGTGAGCAAACTCATGAACTGAGGTAAAGAGGTTATTACAGCTTAATAGGTAAAGCACAAACCATGCACACAAGCAAAGCAAAACAAGACATTCGTTGATCACTACATGGACAGGCAGATGTTCAGCCACCTGCAGGAAGGCAGGGCTTCATCACATGTAATAACAGTGACATGGGGAAACAAATGATATCACTCTGAAAGTCTCCCCTTCTTCCTTCTTCTCCAACAGCATATGGACTGGAATATCCCTTTGGTCCGTTGGGTTCAGTTGTCCTGGCAGTGTCCTGTCCCAGCTCCTTGTGCATTCCCAGCCAACTCACTGGTGGGATGCTGTGAGGAGCAGAAAAGGTCTTGATAGCTGTGTAATCCCTGCTTGGCAGTAGCGAAAACATCCCTGAGTTAGCAGCAATGTTTCCACCACAAATCCAAAACATAATCCTACACTAGCTACTGTGAAGAAAATTATCTCAGCTAAAACCAGCACATCTAACCACAGATATGACTCTTTATCATGAAGTGTGCATTGCTGGGGCTGTTTTGCCGAAAAGAGAGAGAGAGTGGCAAAGCTTAAATGCTAGTGAGAAGTCTTAACCATAATGGAGACTCTGGATATTGAAGTTGGCATTTGGTTTTTTACTCACAAGATTGCAGGAGTCAAAGCAAATGAGGGATTTTGCTGGCTATATGAAGGACACTTGGACTGGGAGAGCTCTCCCCGTTAAGTGACGGAGGTGGCACCATCTGGTGGCTATACGCTGATTTCTATGTTGCTTTCAACACACATAATGTTGGATTGATGGGCTCAAGCATTTTATGATAGTTTATATCCAACAAATAGTTACAGTTAATAATTTTAAATTATTTATGTCCCTTTTTAAATGAGGCACACATGGAAAATGTGAATTCTCACAACACAAAGGTAGTTGCATTTGGAGTTGGCCTTGGATAGTTGCAGTGGAATTTGTGTTTGGAAAGCACTCTTGGCAGAGCAGCAATCATCTAGCATTGAATGGGTGTCATCTATATGGAATTAGATAAAGACTGTGTGATTTTCCCATATTGTCAATTTTTAGGTACCACATGTAAAAGAGAAGACAGAACTTATTGCAAAGACATTCTTGCATGTTTATCTATGTCTACAGGATAAATAACATAATGTAGATACTAAAAATAATTTCTAGAAGTCCTAAGGACTAATGCCGCATTTGTGCCCACTTTTGAAAAGTCATTGATACTGTAGTCCTTGGAGAGACCCTGAAGACAAGCTCTCGCAAAACAGTTCTTCAAAGTAACATCTGAATGTGAACCATGACTACCCCTGCTCAAAGGGGGTGTCAACTTAACCATCTCTGCTCAGTCCAGAGTGACTGGAGCTATCATTGCAATGCCTTGCTTTCTGGTCTTTCTGCACTTGGACAGTGCTTGGACTGCATGGCTCAAATGGCAAATCTAAACCCTGTAGTTCCTCTGTGTGAGCTTTTTCATAGAAAATGAGTGTATGGGCACTTGTACTTGTCCCATGGCCCTTCAGAGAGACCTCAACAAATTAGAGGGCTGGACAATCACCAGCTGTATGAAGTTCAACAAGGGAAAGGCCTGGATTCTGCACCTGGGATGGGGCAATCCTGGACATACAGAAGGACTGGGGAATGAGGCAGCTGCCCTGCAGAAAGGGACCTGAGGGTCCTGTTTGACAGAAAGTTGAACATGAGCCAGCAGTGCCCTGGCAGCCAGGAGGACCAGTCCTGTCCAGGGGTGCATCAGGCACAGCATCACCAGCAGGGCAAGGGAGGGGATTGTCCTGCTCTGCTCTGAGCTGGGGCAGCGTCACCTCAAGTCCTCTGTGCAGTTTTGGGCACTGCACTGTAAGAAGGTTTTAAACTATTAGAGAGCATCCAAAGAAGGACCACAAAAATGGAGAAAGACCTTGAGAAGCCGTGTGAGGAGTGGCTGAGGTCACTTGGGCTGTTCAGCCTGGAGAAGAGGAGACTGAGGACAGACCTCATTGCAGTCTGTAACTTCTCCAGGAGGGGAAGAGGGGGGCCAGACCCTGGTCTCTTCTCTCTGGTGATCAGTGACAGGATTCAAAGAAATGGCCTGAAGCGAATCAGGGGGTGGTTAGGTTATTAGAAAAAGGTTCTTCACCCAGCGGGTGCTTGAGCACTGGAACAGCTCCCCAGGGAGCAGCAACAAGCCTCCATGTGTCAAGGAGCATTTGTACAATGCTCTTGGGCACATGGTGTGATTCTTGGGGTGTCCTGCATAGAGCCAGGAGCTGGACTTGATGATCCTGATGGGTGCCTTCCAACCCAGTGTATTCTGTGATTCTGTGATTCTCTGATTCTGAATCAGCTGGCTTAGAACCTCTTTTCATAAAGTTGTCACCCAGGTTTTTTATGACTCTTCTGGCCCAGATCGTACTATCTGTGTTATGCTCCCAGTTGATTTCTGGCAACTTGAGATCCACAATAACAACAAGAACAGTTTACTTGGAAGTGTCCTTTAGTTCCTCAAAGAATTATTTGTCAGCATTATTGTCCTAGCTGAGAGGTCTGTAGCAGACTCCCACAACAGCCTCCACATAATTTGATAATCCCTTGATTCTTACCCAGTGTCTCTCAGCTGTGCCATTGCCAACTGTAAACTTCATACATTCTATTATTGTCATTACATAAAATGCTACCTCCCAGCATCTTCTGTCCTGCCTGTAACCATCCAATAGGAGACTCCTATCCCACCATAAAAGTGATTTATTGAAAATATTATTTTCAAACTGAAGAGGGTATGTTTGAAGTGGTCACCATGCTAAAGAAAATTACATGCTCATAAATTGTGGTATGTTACTGTGCATGCATTTTGAATTACCAGACCATTAACTTGGTTATACGTGCACATTAATTAATATGTTTTCCTAGAAATAAAGGTCCTAGTCCATTTGCAGGTCTATCTTATTTATAATTAGCTGGCAAGCCCTTGTGTCATTGTTTTGTACTCCCACGTCTTCTGATGTTTTGAACCTTGTCTCTCATTTCATGCCCCTGCTCAATTCTAGTTGATAGGGCTTTGGAAACTGCTTTAAAGTTCTTCAGATTTCACCTTCCACTTCTCCTAGTACGGCATTAAGGTTGACCTTCAGTGTCCAAAAGCATACTGTGCTTTGAGTGTCAAAAGAGCCTAAGCCCAAAATATGTTTTACTTTGTTTTGGTGGTTTTGTTGCTAAATCTAGTTTTTATACAAATTTATAATGTATACATACATTACAAATACATTAGAAAGACTATACATATGTATTATAAATGGCATTATATAGTAAAGCATATCTGTCACTGAAAACTTACCAAATGTACTATTTTCAACATCTATGCAATATAATTGCATTATCAATATTTTCCCCTAATGCCTTCTTTTTCGTTGTTGTCAGAACTTTGTGTATGTTTTTTGTAGAATTGAACCTGTGAGATATGAACATTTTTATGAAAGTGGAAAGTAGATTAGTGAAGTTTAATTTTGTGTTTGTACCAAAGAAGTATTTGGGTTTGGAGAGAAGTACATTTTGTGGATTTTTAGGAAACCAGAAGATGGCAGCAAGTGTTGATTAGAATTTTGTTCCACTGAACCTCTTCACACCTTCAGAGCAAATCAATAACCTTTGTAATGCAAACATTTGCTTTGAATTCGATGTGTAACACAAAAAAGCTAATTTACATTTGTATCTGTACCATTATTCTTGCACAGGGAAGTAAGAGGGCTAATCCATTTCAAACAGATTTATCCCTTTGAAAAGACTAATGCTGTGAGGGGCTGTCAGTGTTCATATGCCAAAGAAATAATGCAGTGATCTGCTGAACACTTAAATTCAAACTCACATGTATAGTTTTTCTCTTGGTACTGCCATCTCTGGAGCTTTTTGCAGCACATGTTTGCAAGAGAGATGCTGTTTCTGAATAGGCATATCAGTGGTTGAAATTATTAATGGTGATGACAGATAACCTCTTAATGTTCATTTCAGGATAGTTCAGAATTAGGGTAGTGCTTCCAGGGATCTTGGTGGGGGCACTTAAAACTGAGGTCTAATTATTCTCAGTGTATCAATGCCTGTTTTAGTTTAGCAGGATAGATTGGATTGAACCAGCAGATAGAGGTGCAGGAGATTTAATGTTTTCTTTCTGGATTTTGAATACTGTATATAGTGTTGGCTTATGGAAAGATAGAAGAAACACAAACTATACTCTCTGCACAATTTAATTAAAATATCCCACTTGGCCAGAGCAAGTAATTTGAATTATTTTAAATCTTTTCTGGAAATTACCTATTGGGCCACATATAAGGGCTAGCTTCAAGTAGATAGCTCAACAGATCTTGGTAAAGTTCAGGAGAGAAAAATGCTCCTGATTTAGTATAAATTACCATGAATCAGAGAGGAGCCAGGAGGAAAATGCTATGAATATCACACATCATTAAATAGTAGTCCTTTCATATAGGCATCCTTCAAAGTGTTTAAATGTAGTGAATTGCAGTGTAACTGTTTTGATGTAAGGTATAAGTATCATGAAAAGTAACCTGGAAGCCAGTTAGAGTTTGAAAAGCCTGCTGCATATCTTGTCTCATCTGTGCCTTCATAAGTATTAAGAATCTTAATCTATTTATTTTCTCCTCAGACAAACCATCCCATAACTTTGATTATGCTCACAGTCTTAATTTTGTTTTTCCGCTTTACTTGTTCAAGATACAAGTGAGCCATGAGTGAATAGTGGTCTACTAATGTTTATTCAGTGACTTAGTGATGTTGCTGACATTCTTGTCCTATCAAATCATGACATTTGACTAACTTTTCCGTATCTACTGGTAGTCCAACAGGCATATAGAGAGGGAAGGAAATGAAAGCAAGATGAAACAGTTGAACTGATGATCATACATTTTTGCAACATCATGTTTAGGAATTCATTTCGCTTCTAAATAGAACAGCTGTGAAACCTTTTATTGTTTTTCCTCTGTAAAAAATGGACAAAACTTGTGAACTCCAAGGTAAATTAAGTGGCCATACAAAAATTAATAAGAAGAAAAAAGACCATATTTGTTGGATAGAGGTCTGTAAGAAAGATCCCGTGTTAAAGTGGTCAGGGGAATGTTGGTAAGGATTGTTGAGGGATCGGAATGTCATCCAGCTGGTAGAAAAATGGATTTAAAAAACAGTGGTTTGAAAAGTGTAAATATTCAAGTGTCTTAAATGACAGTATCACCCATCAATATTATAAGATTGAAGAAGAATAAGGATTGTTATACCTATCTGGTATAAAAGATGGGTCATGCTGAAAATTAGGTTTATTTCCAAAATTAAATTCAGTAGAGGAAGTACCACAACCTTTTAAATTGATCCTTCAAGACCTTTCTGTTTTAGAGACAAGTTATCAGATTTAGACAGGAAGTAATTACACTTTTTTTTCTGCTAGTTAATTGGTTCGATCAGTTGAATCAATTGGTTTGATTCTCTTGTTCACTGTGTGATTGATGAAACTTCTCTTGCTTCCTAATATAACAATGCTGTTAACAATGATTCTAAAAATAAACCCATTACCCCCAATAAATATGCAGGTCTAAGAATATGTTCTTTGATAACACATATTGTGACCAGCACTGTTCTTGGCTACATTGGCGGGGGGATTAAGTGCACCCTCAGCAAGTTTGTCAATAACACCAAGCTGTGTGATATGGTTGACATACTGGAAGGAAGGGATGCCATGCAGAGGAACTGTGACAGGCTTCAGGGGCCATGCAAATCTCACAAAGTTCAACAAAGTAAAGTGCAAGGTCTTGCACTTGAGTTGGTACAATCCCAAGCATAAGTACAGTCTGAGTGGGAAATGGATCAAGGGCAGCTATGAGGAGAAAGACTTGGGGGTGTTTGTGGACTAAAAGCTCATTGTGTGCCCATAGCCCAGAAAGCAATTTGTATCCTTTGGGGTGCATCAAAGGCAGTATGGCCAGCAGGATGAGGGAAGGAAGTCTGTCCCTCTGCTCTGGTGAGACCCCACCTGCAGTGCCGTATGCAGCTCTGTGGTCTCTAACTCAAGAAAGATATGGATCTGCTGGACCAAGTCCAGGGGAGAACCATTAAATTGATCACAGGACTGGAACACCTCTCCCACGACTACAAGCTGAGGGCTAGGGTTGTTCAGTTGGGAAAAGAGAAGACTCCAGGGAGAATTTATAGCAGGCTTACATTACCGGAAGAGGGCCTGCAAGAAAGTGGGAGAGACATTCTTTAGAAGTGCATGTAATAGGACAAGAGGAAATGGCTTTGAGCTGAAGGAGGTTTATGTTAGACATTGGAAGAAATTCTTTACTTTGAGGGTGGTGAGGCACTGGAACAGGTTGTGCAGAAAAGCTGTGAATGTCCAGTCCCTGGTGGTGTTCAAGGCCAGATGATGTGAGGCTCTGAGCAACTTGGTCGGGTGAAAAGGGTCAATGTCTTTGAAACATGCTTCTTGTGCTGCAGTGCATTCACAAAATCCATTCATTTACTTGAGGTATTTTCTAGTGCTGTTCAATCAACAGATAGAACAAGAGATAGGTAATTGAGAATGAATGTGAAGTAGTGTCAAGATTCCTAGTTCATAATGTTGGTAACTCTTTCTATGATTATATTTGTCTCTTTGCAGCTGATATGGTTTTTGGGTTTCCTCTTTACAAATCTTTAAAATAAGAACATGTATTCCTCAACAAATACTACATCTACACTAGCACTGTTGTATTTGTTTCTGAGCAACTACAAAATCACAGAAATGAAAACAAGTTAGACCTTGATTTTGAAGGCAATTTTTTCTAATAAGAAATAAAATCTAACCCACATAATGAATTCAAATTCGTGAAGCATGAGAACATTTCAATTGATTTCTTAACTACATGAATGATGGATTCTGTTGTAATGCAGTAATGTTTCATTGTTCTGTCTAGTCTAATTTTGGTTTACCTTATCTATCACTACCATTATTACTCTCTTACACAATCTTTCCTATTCCCATTCAAATTAATTTCTTAGTACACAGTGGAATATGAAGACTCTGGAGAATGATTCACTTTTGTAGTATCACAATCGCTTTTTGGATTACTTAATCGGTAGGGCGATAATGATATAAGCAAATGCACCACAGCTTCTGTTATTCAAAGACTTCTATGCAGGAAATGGGTTTTATTACCTGAGAATATGATACATTTGAAAATACTTTTTTTAAATATTCTATTAAATGTATGCCAATGACATTGAAACAAATTTAACATCTCTAGCTGCACTACTGGAAAAGACTATAAAAGATTTTTGTCTTCACAGAGCATAAAGAAGTGCCAAAAACCTAGAAGGCTCCTTTGGCCAATATTGAAATTCTTCTGTATTTCCTTGATACCAAATTTATCTCATTGAAGAGGTATACTTTAAGAAAGAGTACTATGTTATAGTATGAGATAGATAGATAGAGAGATAGAGAGATAGATAGATAGATAGATAGATAGATAGATAGATAGATAGATAGATAGATATAGATAGATAGATATAGAAATAGATAGATAGATAGATAGATAGATAGATAGATAGATAGATAGATAGATAGATAGGTATGGTGTGTTATATATATATGTTATATGTACATTCACTTTTTTTTGGTGCTTTTTTCCCAGCCTGTCAGTTGCAAGAAAAAATCTCAAGTCTGCAGCCCAAATGTGTTTTAAAGCCTGGTGCTATTTTTTCATCTCTCTAATAACACATATTTTTCATTTTTAAATACATCTCAGTTGCCCACATCCCAACAAAACTTTGTTGCAAACCGTCAGTCATTTACAATTACTGTACAAAAATTTGTGTTCTGCACAGCTACTGGCTGCCCAAGATTTTCCTCCATTCTCTTTGTATCTTCTTCAGGTGTCTCAGGTGTCTTTTTATCATTTATCTTGTTAGAATTCTTTCCTAAATATTCAAGGTTTCAAAAGCGTGAATGAAGTTCTCTTTTGTAGTCTAATGATTTATTTGCAGCTTCAGTGTTGATGTCTCTTGCCAGTTGGCTGAGTATTATACCAGTGCACACCTTACAAATTGAAGTAACTGATCTTCAGATAGATGTGAGACCAAATTAAAAATAATATTATTAATCCTCTTGCTTTTGGAAGCAAAATTCTTTTCACTGTTTTATTTAAAGAATTTCCATGTCTTTTTAGTGAGGAAACAAATTGGAAGTTTCGCCTATTGATTTTGTAGGAAGATCATGCTGTGGTCCGACTGCTGAATGACAGAGAAGTTATGCTGATAGGAAATTCATAATGAAAATGGGTGAGGGCCTGATTATTTGTAAATTCTTTCTTTTTAACATCACTTATTTCTCTGACTTGTCAGCACTGTTATCACAGCCTTGTTAGGTGTTTGCTGATAGTTTAATTACAAAAAATTCATAGTATGAAATAGTTGGCATTTGCTACATCCCTAAGTTGTCTCTCTTAGATCCTTTGTAATAATGTTTTGTAATAAGCCATGGTGCAACAGCAAAGCTGTGATGTAGTCACCATCACAGAAAGGTGGTGGGATGAGTCACAGCTGGAGCACTGCACTGGATGTCTACAAGCTCTTCAGAAGAGACAGGAAAGGGAGAAGGGGTGAAGGGGTGGCCCTTTATATTAGGAAGGCTTTGGTGCCATAGACAATACAATTAGTAATGATGAAGTTGAATGCCTGTGGGTAAGAATTAAGGGGAAAGCCAACAAGGCTGACATCCTGCTGGGGGTCTGTTATCGTCCACCCAACCAGGAGGAAGAGGTGGACAACTTATTCTATCAGCAGCTGGAGAATGTTTCAGGATCATCAGCCCTTGTTTTGTAGGTGACTTCAACCTGCCAGACATCTGCTGTGAACTTCATGCAGCAGAAAGGAGGCAGTCCAGGAAGTTTTTAGACTGTATTAAGGACAACTTTTTGTTGCAGCTGGTGGGTGAGCCCACCAGGGGAGGGACTATGTTAGACCTGTTGTTTGCAAACAGAGATGGGCTGGTGGGAGATGTGATGGTTGGAGGTGACTTGGGGCAGAGTGATCATGAAATTGTAGAGTTATCAATATTTGGTGAAGTTAGGAGGACCATCAACAGGACATTTATACTGGACTTTCAGAGGGCAGCCTGCTAATCAGGAGGTTTATCCAGAGAGTTCCTTGGGAAGTAGTTTTTAAAAACAAAGGAGTTCAGGAAAGGTGGCCATGCTTCAAAACAGAGGTCTTGAGGGCATAGTAACAGACTGTCCCTGTGTGCTGAAAGATGACCCAACGAGGTAGATGTCCAGCCTGGATGGGTAAGAAGATTTTGAAAGAATTTAGGAATGAAAAAAAGGATGTATCATCTCTGGAAGGAGGGTCAGGTCTCTCAGGAAGCATTTAGGGGGGTTGCTAGGGCATGTAGAAAAAAAATTAAGGAGACCAAAACTCAATTCAAACCTAATTTGGCAACTTCTGTGAAGGATAATAAAAAATCTTTTTACAAATACGTTAATGGTAAAAGGCAGGATGAGACCAACCTTTCTTATCTATTGGATGCAGGAGGGAACTTAGTAACTGCAGATAAGGAGAAGGCAGAAGTACTTAATGCCTTTTTTGCTTCAGTCTTCAGTATGAAAATGGCTTGTCCTCAGGATAATTGTCGTACTGGGTTGGTGGGTGGTGTCAGGGAACAGAATGGTGCCCCTGTTATCCAGGAGGAGGCTGTCAGAGAAGTGCTGAGCTGTTTGAATGTCCATAAATCTATGGGCCCAGAGGGGATCCATCCCAGGGTGATGAGGGAGCTGGCAGAAGAGCTTGCAAAGCCACTCTCCATCATTTACCAATACACTTGGCTTACTGGTGAGGTTCTGGATGCTGGAAACTGGCCAATGTGATTCCCATTCATAAAAAGGGTAGAAAGGAGGATCCTGGTAATTACAGGCCAGTCAGCCTGACCTCAGTACCTGGCAAGATAATGGAACAGTTGTCTGAGTGTCATCACACAGAATTTACAGGATGGCCAGAGTCTCAGGCCCAGCCAGCATGGGTTTAGGAGAGGTAGGTCATGTTTGACCAACCTGATCTCCTTTTATGACCAGGTGACCTGCCTGGTGGATGCAGGAAGGGCTGTGGATGTTGTCTGTTTGGACTCAGCAAGGCTTTTGACACTGTCTCCCACAGCACACTCCTAGATAAGCTGGCAGCCCGTGGCTTGGACAGGAGCACTCTGTGCTGGGTTAGGAACTGGCTGGATGGCCGGGCCCAGAGAGTGGTGCTGAATGGTGCTGCATGCAGCTGGTGGCCAGGCACCAGTGGTGTCCCTCAGGGGTCTGTGCTGGGGCCAGTTCTGTTCAATATTTTTATTGATGACATGGATGTGGGTATTGAATCTTTGATTAGTAAATTTGTGGATGACACTAAGCTGGGAGCATGTGTCAATCTCTTGGAAGGCGGGAGGGCTCTGCAGAGAGATCTGGAATGGTTGGATGGATGGGCAGAGTCTAATAAGAGGCAGTTTAATAAGTCCAAGTTCTGAGTCCTGCACTTTGGCCACAATGACCCCCTGCAGCGTTACAGGCTGGGGAAGGCGTGGCTGGGCAGTGCCCAGGAGGAAAGGGACCTGGGGGCACTGGGGACAGCAGCTGGACATGAGCCAGCAGTGTGTCCAGGTGGCCAAGAGGGCCAATGGCATGCTGGCCTGGATCAGGAATGGTGTGGCCAGCAGGAGCAGGGAGCTCATTCTGCCCCTGTACTCGGCACTGGTGAGGCCACACCTTGAGTGCTGTGTCCAGTTCTGGGCCCCTCAGCTCAGGAAGGACGTTGAGATGCTTGAGCACATCCAGAGGAGGCAACGAGGCTGGTGAAGGACTTAGAACACAAACCCTGTGAGGAACAACTGAGGGAGCTGGGGTTATTTAGCCTGGAGAAAAGGAGACTCAGAGGTGACCTTATCACTCTCTACAACTTCCTGAAGGGTGGCTGTAGACAGCTGGGTTTGGGCTCTTTCTCCAGGCAGCAACCGAGAGAAAAAGAGAACACAGTCTTAAGCTGTGCCAAGGGAAATATAGGCTGGATATTAGGAAAAAGTTTTTACAGAAAGACTAATAAAGTATTGGAAATGGTCTGCCTGGGGAGGTGGTGGATTCACTGTCTGTGGATGGTTTTAAGGAGAGACTGGATGTGGCGCTTGGTGCCATTGTTTAGTTGAGGTTCGGGTTGGGTTGGACTTGATGATCTTGCAGATCTCTTCCAACCTAATGATTCTGTGATTCTGTTTTACCCCCATTCTGTGTTTACATGCATTTTTGGCAGTTCCTGCAATCACTTTGCTCACAAAAGAGTTTTGTTTTGTTCTGCATTCAGTTATGACCTCTAGTTAATGAATTTGGAAGCATTTGGTGCTGAAATACATTTGCTGGTACAGTCTTTAGACTGTAGGATGTATTCTTCCCCTGCAGTGAAGCCTTATGATTTAGCATGCAGTGATAAGCATGTAATAAATTTAACATATAATATTTATTTAAATTTAACATATATAATTTATTTATCCTTAATATTTAAGGATAGATATTGTCCTTTCAATTTTCCCAAGTTTCAGCTGAGGTGTTACTGACAGAGAAGAAAAAGGCTATTTATTTTTCACTAGTGTATGGTCTTCCATGTAGTATGCATAGCTATTTGGCTTCTGGAGTTTATGTAGCTTTTGTGCACATATCAAATGGTATGATCAAGAGTCAAATTCTGGCTTATTCTGACAACAGATAGAACTGCTTAACAGTGTGGAAAGACATGATTTTTGTCTGACGCAACTCATGCCTGTCTTAAGACCTGTGACATTAAAAAGAAGCTTGAATTTCTGGTATGTTTTTTGTTGTTTAGCTTTTCTCCTGACACAGCTTTACTGCTTAGTGCATGCAATGTATTTGCTTTGGAAGTATTTAAGTATGAGTTTCTTCTGTGTGAATGCCAGCTGTTTCTGAGGCAAGAATATATTTTGTTGCATTTCCAGGAAAATTTAAAAAAACCAACAAAACCAGATATCTGAAAATCCTGGAATTTCATGTTGAGAAATGCCTTGCAGTTTAATTAATTTGGAATTCAGATTTGCTTAGATTTGGTTTCCCTAAGGAAAAAAAAAATCCTAAATTCAAAGCAAGTGCCTATATCTTACTTGTTGTATCTTGCTTACTTATCTTCTAGCCTGAACATAAAGATAAACCCCTATCTACCTTCTGTGACAAGAGCCATTCAGCAGACATAACCCTTTCACAAATTAATTCTGAAACTGGCAATATGAGCCCACAATTGACAAGGAGCAATTTTGGAACTTCATGTTCCAAATGAGAATGAGAAAACCAGCCTATGGTGGGTTGACCACATGGCTGTCCACCAGATACCCATGAAGCTGCTCTATCATTTGCCTTCCCCAGCTTCACAGAGGGAGAAAAATACAATGAAAGGATCATATGATGAGATAAGAAGAGGAAGAGATCATTCACCAGTTACTGTCACAGGCAAACCAGACTCAATTTGAGGAAATCACTTTATTACCAAACACAGCAGAATACGGTAATGAGAAATAAAACCAACTTCTAAAACACGTTCCACCAGCCAGCCATTCCTTCTTCACAGGCTCAGCTTCATTCCTGATTTGCACTATCTTCACTGTCCCAGTGGCACAGGGTGACAAGGAATGTGAGTTGTGGACCCTCTGCATGCTCATCACATGAGCATGTCTCTGCTGCCCCTTCCTTCTCATGCTCTATTGCAGCTCCAGCATGGGGTTCTTCTCATGGCAGTCAGTCCTCCACAACCTACTCCACCATGGGTGCTTCTCCTTCCCTGGGGCTGCAGTTCTTCACAAACTCCTCCAGCATGTGTCCCTTCCATGTGGTGCAGTCCTTCAGGAACATACTGCTCCAGCATGGGTCCCCCTGGAGGGACACAAGTCCTGCCAGAAAATATGCTCCAGTGTGGGCTCCTGTCTCCATGAGGGCACAGGTCCTGCCAGGAGCCTGCTGAAGTGCAGGCTTCCATGGGGTCACAGCCTCCTCTGTGTATCCACCTACAGCATAACAGGCTGCAGGTGGAATCTCTGCTCCACCACAGATCTCCATGGGCTGCAGGGGCACAGTTCCCGCACCCTGGTCTTCGTCACAAACTTCAGGGGAATCTCAGCTCTGGTGCCTGAAGCACCTCTTTCCCTTCCTTTTCCACTGACTTTGGTGTCTTCAGAGCTGTTTCTCTCACATGTTCTCATTCCTCTCTTTCAGCTGCTTTTTGTGAAGCAGATTTTTCTTCCTCCCTTCTTAAATAAGTCATTTCAAAGGCACTAGCACTATCAGTGATAGGCTCTGCCTTGGCTCATGACAAGTCTACCTTGTAGCAGTATTGGCTCAGTCAGACATGGAGGAACATTCTAGCACCTTCACTCATGGCTTTAGTCACCCTGCTATCAAAACATTGCCATGCAAACCCATTAAAAAGTATTAAAATATCTTTGGCGCCTTAGATTGAAAGTATGTCTGGGTCATGTTTTAGGAATACATAATTCTGGGTATTGTAAGTACTGCTACGTGTCAATAAATTAGAAATATATGTGAATAAATATTTAGTTGTTCAGAGATTTATTTCAATGTGTTTTATTGATATTTGTGTATAAAATAGATATTTATAAAATAAGATTCTATATATTTTATCATTTAAAAACAATAATCATCATATATATGTATAAAGGATGCAGCACAGTCTTTTGAATTAACTGTTATAATATATGAAACTGAATCTCACAATGTTTAAATGGAAACTTTGGAAATTTGCCGCGTATATTAGCTAATTCCAAATTGAACATTCACAGTACCACGAGAATAAGTAACACTCAATTATAGCATTAATGACATTAATTCACCATAGCAATTTGAGCAACTTTCAAATTTGTTTTACGAAGTGAGAGAGTGAGTCAAAACTGAAGAAGACTTTAGCTGTTAAAAGTTGTTTGAAACCCATTGAGCATGAACCAGACTACTGAATAATGCAGACAAGATAATGAACTGGAGACAAATGAGCCCAAGCCAGCCCCTGCTGAGTGCCAGGAGAATATGTTTATTCGGTAGATATATTATCTTAACATCTTTTTGCAGTGACCTTCAATTTAAAGACAAAAATACAAAATATCTACAATCTGTGTGGTTTTTATTTGTAACTGCAGGACAGTGTTACAATGTTACATCTGTAACTCAGATGTGAGTTGTCCTCTGTTAAGATGGTAGAATCAATTTGCTAGATTCTTCTTTCAAGTATATGAAAGTAATTAAGAATTTGAGTAAGAATCACAGTCAAATATGTTCTTGGACAAGCAGTTCAGACTGGTAATTTATTTTCAGAGCAACAAACCTACTAATTTCTGCAAAGGTTGTGTTTTGAGATAATCTTCCTTTCATAGAAAACCTTGCTTTATAAACACTATTGATGTTGGTTTTTTCATGTCCTACTACTAAAAAGAAGTGCAGGAAGGAGTGGCTTAATACGGGACATAAGGACTCATACAGAATTATCATGTAACTCCATTCTTGAATTCTGTAAAGTATTGATGTAACTGGCTTCATTAAGGTTCATTCATCAGAGTCTGTGCAGGGTAGAAACTCCTTCACTTCAGTCTGCAAAAGCACAATTTAATTAATAGTATTTTTATTGTCTTTTTTATCAATTTCAACTTTACTGATACATTATTTGGAAAATGAAATAAAAAAAATCATGCATATTATTGCTTGTATATATTTATGTGGTTATAAAGCATGTAGTAAAGCATTGAAAAGCAGAAAAGGCATTTCAGATTCAAATGCCAGTTCCATATATTTTTCTTTTAACTCCATAAAGTACTTAATGTCCACTGCTTTATAGTATTTTCCACTCTCAGGGAGCTTCTAGATGTACACCATCTTCAGTTCCCAGAAATGTATCCTTCCCAGCAATGGGACTTTAGGCCAAACAAAGAAAATGCAGTTAGACCTTCTACTAATTAATGGTTCATCAGCAAGAGAGCTGGTCATGAAGGTCTTGAATGGGTCCAGGAGATAAGTTTTCTTCACATTCCACTGTACACTAGAATAATATTTCCATGAGCATATGGGATTAGGCCTAGGATTTTATGTTGTCAGAGAAAATCTGTTGCACTTTTTTGTTTGTTTTTGAGAACAATGTTTAAATTACACAGTTTTGCAAGTCCGCAGTTCTTCTTTCCTAGGTTTAGGCACAGAAATTGTGAACAAAAGACATATGCAAGGATTGCAATAACACCATTTTCTGCTGTCAGGTTTTTTTCTGTTGCTAGTGCTAAAAGAAGCAGGGAGTTATTTCTTGGCTACTCATTCAACATCCAGTGAAACCTGGAATACTTCTGCAATGAGGTGAGTACATTGGTAGACAAAGGGAGAGCAGTGAAAAGCTATTTACATCAGCTTTAGAAAGGCATTTGACACTACTTCATGTAGCATCCTCATATACAGGTCGGCGAAGTGCTGGCTAGCGAAGTGGACAGTGAGATAGATTAGAAACAGGGTGAATGGCCGGGCCTAAAATACTGTGGTCACTAGTGATTTATGCAGTGGAAAATACTGGGGCCAGCGCTGTTTCACACATTATCCATGTCCTGAACATTAAGACAGTGTGTACCCTCAGCAAGTTTGCATAAACATCAGAGGGACTTTGCCATGCTGGAGGATTGTGCTGGGAATAATCTCATGTGCAAAAGGGGGTAAGAGAAAGACTTGCCTTTTGAGAGAGATGCACCAGGACATTCTGGGGGCTGTTCAGCTGCAAAGTATCTTTGCAGAGAAAGACCTGAGGGATAGGGGACAGTGGACACTGAGTTGAAGATGATCAAATAGCCTCTGAAGTTGCAGTATGCCAACTGCTGTCAGCAGATTGAGGTCATCCTTCCTCTCTGGTCAGCATTGGTGAGGTACATCTGGAGCACTGGGTTGCAGTGCTGGGCTCCCCAGTAAAGAATAGATGCAAAACACACTGGAGTAAGCTTGGTGCAGGGTCTAGAAGGTGATGAAGGAACTGGAGCATCTTTCATGTGAGAAGAGACTGAGGAAGCTAGAACTGACCAGCCTGGAGAGATTGGCTCGGGGAGATCTTAAACACATGTAAAAATGACATATGAGAGAAAATGAAAAAGAGGGTACTAGGCTCTTTTTACTCCTTTTACAAAACAAAATACTATAGGCACAAATTTTTAAAATATGATATTTCTTCTGTACATAAAAATATTTTATATTGTGAGGATGACCAAATACCAGCAGAGTCTGCCCTGAGGGGCTGTGGCCTCAGTCCTGGACAATAAGCTTTTGGTAACACTATTTGAACAGTAGGTTCCAAGAGATCTCAAGAAGTCCTTCTCTGCCTTAATGATTCTTTGATTCTGGTAGTTTTGGGGAAAGGCAAGAACAATATGCTTCTTTCCTTGATTACATGCAGTGTGTGTGCCACTATTTTTTTTAAAACAGAAGCTTAGGTACTAAATTCTCTGGGCAGTGGTCATATAGGTATTTATGAGGGTCTGGCTTGGTGATAGGAAGGAGGGAAGAGGAAAAGAACAGGGAAAGGGAAGATGTCATTTTAGTTTATTCTTTCTTTATTCTGTGCAGGGCCATCACCAGTTTTTATCAATATGACACACATTTCAGTTAATTAATGGTATTCAACGTGTTCCTATGAGCCTGTACATACTGAACAATTAATACATTTTAAGATCCAAATGAGAAAGTGTTATTTTATCTGTCACTTAACATGTATTCATAAATAATCATGCATACAAACATATTAAATAATGGAGAACAGTAATGAGTAATTTTCAAGTCCTGGCAACCAGCAGGTTTCAATTGGAATATACTGTTTGGCCTACTTGGCCTTATTAAAACTTTCAAAGAAGGGGCAACATGTCCTTTTTAATCTGTTTCTCAATGAATAGTAGTAAATAAATGAACATGAGATTGGTGGGTATGAAAAATTAATATGCACACTGACAACTCATAAACACAGCATTGCTTAGGGAATTACTATATGAATACATACAAGCAATTACATGTTTTAAATTATTTATTTCATTTTCCAAATAATATACCGCCAAAGTGGAAATTGATAAAAAAGAGAATACAAATACAATATTATATCAACTTTTTACTGAACTTATTAAGTGGAGTGCTTCTTAATGAGGAAATTAATGAATTAAGCAGTTCATTATGGCTAAGCATTCTTTGTTGTCGTTAAGAATTTGCTGGCATAGACCTGTTGTAGTCAGTTTAATTATGATTAATATCTTATCTTGAATTCCATCTCCATTCAGATCTGAGAAACAAATGCAAACCCTATTACATGATCAAAGTTCATAAAATAGGGTAAGCTGCTGATGACCTTATATTTTATTCATTTTCACATTCATATTTATCAGTTTTTATAAGAACTAATGTCAATCTTTCAGTAGTTTTAAAAAAATGCATTTATTCATGGTATGTTATACAATCTCTTGTTCTTCTTAGAAGCAGGATCCTATGTTCAAGAATTAAATGTCTATAACCCTTCTTCAAATGTAGTAACTGTTATTTATTATCAATTTAAGTAAAGATAATCTACTCTTAGTCTCTAAGATTTGCTCCCTGTAAGACTTACTAGACTGCCTAATTTAAATTGACTTTATTTAGCCAAAGAACTCATAAACATTAGTGCAAAATGTACTTCAGCTCTAATCAAGGTTTAATCTCTCAGTTTTGTGGGGGTTTTTATCTGTGTGTGTGTCCATTAATTGATTAATGAGGAGTATTTTTAAAATTAGTTTATGTTTCTAAGGGACTGTCAGTAATATTTGGCCCACAATTTCCAGTATTTGACCATATATGAAATCAATAAAGTCTCATCCACTGGTGAGCTGATAGTTCAATCTAAAATAGTTTCCATGCCGTCTTTGGCTATGTGGTACTGGTTACATTAATATTATCATTTTATTCTCTAATTTCCTACACAAAATACCTTAAAAAATTGTGCAGTCAGATTCTCTATCTGTAATTCCTCTTCCCTTCAAGCCTCCACCTTTCCAGGGAATTATAGCTCTCAAAAGAATGAAATTTCTTTGGCTTTCATTAAACATTAAACTGAAAAAAATGGATGGTTTGTGATAAATGGAAGAAAATTTGAGTCCACATATAAGTCATGAGCTCTAGAGGATGTTGGAAGCAAATCTGTAGTATCCCAGCTTTAGTGCTTCCATTGCTCACACAAAAATTTGTTTTCTCTTGCAGAGTTTCTAAACAAATTGTTTTGCCATTCCTACAAAAATCAACATATGGGATGATTTGGAAACAAAAAACTGAAAAATTTTCACCTAGCTCTCATAGGTATCAATATAAGCCAACTGTAACATAAAGATAAAAATGCAGTCTTCCAGAACCTTTATAAGAGCCAGACTCTAAGGGGAATTGGGATCTGCAACTTCTTTTTATGTAACTTCTAATACTTCTTAAGATGTTATTAAAATGAAAATAGTGAATTAATACCATGCATTATCTTTAACTAGAATGTCCTTTTCATATCAGTATTTGAGAACAGGGACTTGACCTTTCCAATTGAAAATTACTTTATCTGAACTTACCTACACTGGAAAAATTTTCTTAATCACAAATATTTGTGCTGTGCTTGGTTTTGTGATGTTCTCTTCAACACCAAAATGTTGGGAGTTAGTTCAACTTATCTCAACTTTTTTTGGCACCAAAATCTTCTGAAGTCATTTGAATCATTCTCTACTGTGTGTTTTTTCCCTAAAAGTAAAGAATTTCAGTTTTCCTGACGATTTGAAAACCATCTTGTTCCACTTCAGATCCATACTATAACTAGAAACATGGGTATCTTATCAATGTATAAATATGTGAAGCCAAAGTAGACTGTATGAGTGAAAGATTCAAAAGATGACATTTTAATTATGACGTCCCGTAGGTATTTGGGGTCATATGTTTAAAATCATGTGATGTACATGAGCATTATGTATTTCAGCAGTCTCTACTACTGACTTCATGAGTCTGCCCTTTTGAAAGGCACCCTCTATCATATTTATGATGTCTTACTTAAAACAGGTGCTAATCTAAGTCTGCTGAGGGCTTGATTGTACTCCTGTGACTGTCCCAGCAGTAAATCCCATGGGGACAACATCAGTTTGACCAATGACTTCTGTGTTTATTGGTCACTTTGAAACTAATTAATACTTGTCTAACTCTTGTCATTCTCTCACATTCAGTATTTTCAAAATTTGTTCATTCCCGCACCTTCCCCCTTTCCCCCTTTCCCTCTTTGTCCTCCCATTATATCAAATCTCAAATCTTTCTTTGCTGACTTTTTCCCTGTAGTATTCCCATTTGTTTCCACTCTGCCAGTGTTCACAAGCACAGAAATTAATTGGATTTTAACTTCCCAATTATTCCTAGTCACAAGTATTATGTATCTCTGAAAACTCTACCTTACCCACATTCAGGTTACCTATAAAACTCACTTTGGCAAATTTGGTTTATGGCAGTTTTTAATCAGTTTTGATTTCACAACTTTTGCATATATTATTCCCATTCTGATCTCTGTATATAGGTAACAGACTCTTCAGATCAAGGCTATCTCAGATATCCAGTTGTCATTATTCATCCTATTCACAGAATCATTTTAATGACAAAGTAACTTTACCTAATCACATCATCACTACTCTGCTTTTTATGGAAATATGATAAGCATTATGATAAGAAGCATTTTCCAAAGATAAGCAAACATCATTACTGCATGCACCTTTATTCTAAGATGTATGATCTCTCCTTTGTAATGAATTATTCAATAATTCTGACTCTAATGTCAGTCATGGACAGTTCAGAAAACATACAGTCCTAAGACTGATTGCAAGTCAGAAAGAAATCATTTCCTGCGGTCAAATTCTCCCCTGACAACATTTACTTTAGCCACTTACATCTGTGTAAGATAGGCGCGACCTGCCATCTAAGATCTGTGTTCACTTTCATTAACGACACTGTATACCATATTTTGCCCTCAAATAAATGGTTTTAAAAGATCATGAATCAACGTTCTGAAAAGTCTGGATTCTCTTATTGGTATGGTACCGACCTACTGTGTAGCTGAATAGAAGGACAGACATAAACGAGTCTAAAAGGAGGTTCCAGCAGCTACAGCTGCAGAGGTAAGTGTGGTATCTGCAGAACTGTTGGAAATGATAATTCCTCTGTGCTCCAGTGGTATACTCATACTTGGATGTAGGTGATTTCTTATGTCATTAATAGTAGCACAACAGGAGAAAAATATGACTGGATAACAGCAGCCTAACTTTTCAGTCCTCACCCAAATAGGGCTACAGATTTTCTGCTCAGTATTTACTGGAATGACTTATCGCTTCATCTCTTTATTTGCGCCTGTGTATGCTGAAAGAAAAAGAGCATGAAGCAACATATGACAAGGTATAGGTATTTTAGTATTATTTAAATATACATAGCTAGGATTAGCTTCACAGAAAAATCTGTATGCCTGGGTCAGGTGGCATAATCCAGAGCTCTTGATTTAGCTCTCTGGAATCCCCACAGAAAATACTTGCTTTATAATGGGATTCATCAAAGTCCTTCAGTAAGATACCTAACGTAGGCAGTGTTGACTGAGTGTCGAACTCCATTTCTTTATTCTATGGCTGGATGTGGTGTGCATCCTGATTTCCAGCAGCTCCATGCTACAGCATTCACTCAGGCTGCACAAGACATGGCTTGATTCCTGTTTAAGGCGAGTGAAATGTCTCTTTTTCATGGAATATGCTATTAATTAGCTGTCCCTTGCTACATATACCACTAAGATGTTTCCTAGGTGACTAAAATTCTGTTGGCTAGAAATTAGGCCAGCCAGATGAAGGGACATGGCAAAGTGCTCAGTCCTAACACTTTACATCTTTAAGTACTTTGCTCCTTTTTTTTTTTTTTTTTTATGTGCATAGAAACTGTAGCCCAAAACCTCTTCCCCACTGGACAAAAGATTTCCAGACTGGGTTATATTGTTAACATCTCCTAGCAGCCAGGGCATGTGACAGAAACAAACAACCTCATTGACGCCAAGAAAAAAGTGACAGTTTTGCCCATTAGGAGGGAAAATATGCAGTCTATGGAGGCAGTAGCAGTTCTCAGTTTTGCTGCTCTACTCAGAGTAAAATCAGCAAGACAGGAAGTTGTCTGCCGTCCACTCTTCGATTCCCTGGACTGCCATCCATGTGTGACAGAGTGCAGACCTCGGACCACTCTGAAGTGGTCCCCAGCCACTAGTAGCGTAGGTATTGTTGTGTTACAGTACCTGCAGAAATTCTGATTCTACTATTTGATCAAATTATTTAATGAAATTACATAGGTTACAATGAAATAAACTATATCTCTATATACTATATTTATATTGTTTTCTTAACATGATGTTGGATAGTCTAATGAACTAGTATAATGTTGATGCTAATGTTTTCCTATAACTACTGAGAAGGGATAGTTCTACTCCTTATTCTGAGTGGCTAATCTACTTAAATATGGTCAATCCCTAGGCAATTGTGACTGTGTGCCAGAAGGGGAGAACATATGAGCAGCTTGGCATGTAGAACTGGCAGGTCTGCAGTTTTTCGCCAAAACAAGAGACTGTTCCAGCTCCTGGTGAAGTCAGTGAGACTAATGTCAGTAAGAACAACAGCAGAGATGTGACATTTCCTTGGCCAGAGTTTAATTTATTCTGACTATTGTAGGGAATTTTTTTTAACTTTCTGTTCCAAAAGTCTTGGGATCACAGGCATAGATTGGCACAGGTGGGAAAATGCTCCAATATAAATTTTTACATCTAAAACCACAGCAGCAAAAAACAATTACAGGAAGTGACACAGCATAGAATCTCTGTTGTATTTAGCCAGCCATTCCTCAATTTTAGACATGGGGGTTTTTTGTTTTGTTTGGGGTTGTGGGGTTGTTGTTGGTGGGTTTGGGTTGTTTTTTGGTTTGGTGTTTTTTGTTTTGTTTTTTGGGGGGGGAGTGTGGAGCTTTGTTGTTGGGGGTTTTTTTTGGTTGGTTGGTTGGTTGCAGATGTGTGGAGGTTGGTTTTTTTAGGCTTTCCTCATTGTTCATATTTGGTTTATGATCATCAGAAAGGTAGTTGTGGAAGTCAGTAATGTTTCTCATGGAAATGCAGTCAGAATCATAAGTTACTAATAAACATAAATTAGAATATAACTCATGTTAACCTCACACTAGAAAGCAGAAAAAAAAATAAAGAACATATCTCTCGAAATAAACGTTAATAGCTGTAAAAGGCACTGTAAAGTGGAAAATAATGTGCAATTGCATCATGAATGGGAGTCTATAGATAACATTTGTGGTGGTGATATAAAATGGATGTCAAGCACTGGAGAAAAAAAAAGTTATATGAAAAACTAATATTTTCCGCTTCAAACTCACTAACTCTCAGAGTAGAGCTTTAGTTTATATGAAATTTAAACACGTAATTAAAATAGAGATTTGGGATTGCAATGGTGAGAAGTGGTAGTAGGAGCAGTAGTATAAAAATTCCAGTAATTTTATTTGGTACATTTATGAAGTCTGTTCTCTCAAATTAATGCAGTCATAAATATGATCCATATCAGATTGTGTTTCAAGGAGAAATAAGTATTAGCTTTGTTGTTATAAAGAAGGACTGAACTTTGGCTGTTCATACTTCCAAAAGGCAAAGAAAAAGATTTGGGGGTTGTGGGAAGGACAGAAGTTTTGAGTTTTGAATGGCTTGAATTAGTACTTTGCTTTGGACGAAGTGTATTTTGTGAAACAGGCACGATGCCTTAGGTACGGCAACAAACAATATTGACATTTTATCCTGTATATTGTATTTTGGTGAAAGTGGTAGAACAAATTGTTATGGTTTTGGTTCATGGCAATGCTCACCATGCATAAATATCTCTGAATCAGGAAGGTACGTGTATTTTACTTTTGGATTATCCTGTTTTTCTTCTAGACAATCCATTTCTTCAGTGAATCCATGAAACAAAAAGACCTTTCTCTTCAATTTTCATCTTGATAAGGTGTTTTAGCTCATGATTTGTGTTTCTGCAGTACAATTCCCTTGTCCACATGCACACACACGCACAGATTTTTGATTTGCTTAGGATATGTACAAAATTCTACTCTTTTGATGAACTTTGGCACAAAATTCCTGAGTGACAGAATTCACTAGAAAATGTGGATAATTTCTTTGTAGATAATTTGGGGCTAGCTGTTTTGTGAAATACTAAAATATTGGCTTTACAAGGTAAACTATGCAGAAATTGTGTCTCAATCCCTCAGGTGTTTTGATTTCTTTTTAAGGTAAAGATATTCAATTACAGAGCCACTGCTCCACCAATAACTTGGTGGAATTATTCAACAGAGGTTTTTGCACATGGAATCAATTGCTATTTTTACAGCTGTCTCCTTACTGCAATTTCAAGACAAGGGTTTTGTAAATGTTGTGTATCTTTGCCAGCTTAATTCTCATCAGACAGTCTTCATACTGCAAAGCATTCTTCCATACCACATTCTCAGGATTTATTATTTTAACTCAAGACAGTTGTTCTGGATTGAAGGCAAATACAAAATATCATTTTCGTGTTTGCTCTTTGTATCATGCAGCTTACCTGATTAGCTGCTGTTAAAACAAATGCTTATAAATACTCATCCTTCAAGGCAAGTGAAAAGAGTAGCCTGTAATTTCAGTAGTGCCAATAGGAATGTTTGACCTCTCATCTCCAATCCTGACATTGTTTAACCATATCCCACAACTAGAGAATTCCAATTATTTGTTCAGAAGAGCCATTCATAATTGCCTGGTGTAAGCCTGCCTTTAGGATGCAAAGCAGAAAACAATGAAAATGCTACTCTAGTGAATTAGAACAGCAGCACTTAAATGTATAAATTAAATGGGCCTCTTTTCACAGCTTTCTCTTTCTATTCTGAGAGGCCTCAGCCTGGTGACATCAAAGACAGGATTATGTGAGAAGATAAAAACTTGATCTAATGTCCATGTTTGAAGTCATGAAAGTCCTCTTCTCTTCAAGCCAAAATAACCCTCCTTAAAAGCACAATGAGCTCCAGTCCAGGTGCAGGAGGGGGGAAGGTTTCAGCAAGACACTGAAGATATGTCAGAAAAGCTAAAGAGTTGTACATTAAACCATAATCTTTCTAAATGTGCTAAGAGATTGTATGTAAGTTTTGAAAGCTTTGTCCTATCAATTAGTTTGTTAAGTCTTCTTTTTAATTGAAGAATGTTATTATGTATGTAGCATGTGGCTGAATTGACCTTTAATAAGAATTTAACCTGTTTCACCTACTTATAGGGAAATCTACTTCATGATATATGAGGAATCAAAAAAGGAGTATTAAAACACAAGGTCATCTAAGACTACACTGTGAACATACATTATTGATGTCTCTGCATGTGACAGTTCTTTTCTGATATGGCTGATAGGCTGCCTATGGATTACAGAAGGGCTTAAGATGTAGGGCAAAATTATGGCCTTTTTATACTTCAAAACTTGTCCCTGTCTGTGAGGTAATCTTACATTAAAATATTCTCTCATGTGGAGAAATTATCTTCTCTCTAGTCTCTAAAAATTGAGATCAATTGAAACTTTCACCTCATAAAAAATGTACAGTTTCAGTGCTTCATAAAGATTTTTGTCTTAATGTCAGCATCTGCTCTTGTAACAGTGAAGAAACTATCTTGGACTTGGACAGTCTCAGCAGACCAAAGCAAGTGCAACTGTCCAGGTTAAAATGCAAGCTGTTTGCTGTAAAATTTAATGGACATCAGATACTAATGAAAATGTTTGCCTTTCATACAGTCTATGGCCTTGCTATGTGGTCGTCTCTTTGCTCTGCATTTTCAGCTTTTTACACATATTCACTAACAGAAGAAGTACATAGCAGGTTTTCAGTTCATAACTGTGGACAATCAGATGCAACAACATGAATAATAAGTAATAGACCATATGCCTGATATTTGCCACAGCCTCAATTCCAGCATCAGACAATTCACAATAGTTTTGTCTTACTCAGTTCTACTCTACTGTTGGGGGAAGATTTCTCTGCGGTTTATTTGCCATAACTATAAAGTAATGTATCTGTTATATTACTACTTTTTATTTCCCTTATGTAATGTTTCCAGACAAATGGCTATGTTCTTATAGAAGTATTAGAACAAATATATTTCACTTAATATGAATTATAATGGAGAACAGAATTCTATTTTTCAAAAATCTGATCTTTTACTGGCTTTATATATCTAATCCATTGTTGCTGCATATTTTGATGGCTATAATGTAGTTTAATTTCTTTCTTTTATAGTTGGATCCAGATACACATTATTTCTACTGCCAATTCCCCAGCTCCCTGCCTGCCTTTTTTTTTTAAACTTTGTGAGGTCATTTCCCCTTTCACTGTGTTAAGTCACTAAAATCATCCTGCCCTTTTCATTTGTAAAAGTTTTAAGACTGTATATTCCTGTTGAATGGGAAGCTTTATTACTGCAAGATTCATGTAAAGGCCATCAGTAGCAACTTCATTGAATTAGTCCCTGACAGGCACAGAATGTTTCTTCATGACATAGGACACACAGATACATGCTAATTCTATAGTCTGGTAGCATATTAATTAGATTCACCAGCATACAAAAGCATTTAAGGTGTTTCTTACTGCTATGACATCACACTTCAGCCAAGTCAGTCTTACAGGTGAATATTTTCTTCCGGTCTGGCTTTCAGGCGGCACAGGGGCACTGAAGTCATTGGATCAGTACAAAGAAAGGTTTTCATTACTTGATGATGGTGGGAAGGCCCCTCATAGAATATTTTCAAGATGTTAGAATGGGAGTAATTTTAATCCTACAAGAGGCCCTTGAGGCTTCTTTTCCCATTTGCAGCTCTGGGTGGTCCAGCTGAATCCTTTGGGATCATTAGGGTCCCCCTAAGCATTTTGATGACAAAGCAATTAATGGAAATTCTTAGAATGAGGGCCTGATAGAATATTTAACAAGCTCTTAGTATCCTTTACTTCTTCCATAAAACTTTCATCCCACCCGCTTTCCTGTTTCTATCACTGCTACATATGGCAGCAAGAAACATTTGGTAAGCAGAGAAAATGAGAATAAGAAGTTACATAGCCAAAAGCAACTGGGTGGTGTCCATTCTACATCTGAAAGCAGTTGCCTAAATGGATTACGTTCAAAGCAACAAAAATCTGACATCTATCCATGTATCCATACCTGGGGCTGGGCACTGCCATCTGCAAGCATCAGGACCTCAAGGCAGAATGAGGCAGCTCTTCCAAGGAGCCAAAGCTCCATAGCACTTGAGAAAGGAATAATGCTAATTAGAAATCACAGAGCTCAAAGAGGTGATAAGACCTGATTAGCTAGCTTAATTCAGTAAGAAATTTATAATATTTGGCTCAGATAAGACCCAAAGGAAAGAGGAAATCTGTCTGAATTCAGACTGTCTCTGTGGCAGTGCTGGTACCCGAAGCTTATTTGCATGAGAGTGCAAGTGGATTTTATCATGGCTTTCTTCCTAGTAGGACAGGTACCAGCAACTACAACAGAGTTTTATTAACATGATGATGTAGTTCATAAACCTTTAGTTGTTTCCATCCATCCATCCATTTCTGGGAATTGAATTAGGAGAAAAGTATCAAAATGAAAGTCTGTTCCCTTGAGAGAGAAGAGGATCTTGTAGACAGGGCTTGAACCAATATTTGTGAGGTTTAGATACTGTCTCTGCTACCAGCTATCTAAGCAAAGTTAGGTTTTCTTTATGTTCTCTGTCTGTAAAACACTTAAGTAGTGCCTTTTTATATTCTACAACTCCATCTAGCATGAAAAAGAAATCCAACTCAATCTTGACTGAACTCCTTGATGTTTTGAGTGTCTAGTCTGAAAAAAATGTAGTTCACTTCTCATCTGACTTGCAAGTTCCCAAGAAATAAAAATGTTACAGCTTGATTTTTTTGCTGTTGTTTACTTGTTCTTTTGTTGTGCTGGTGCTTTTCACTAAGATACTGCAGTGTTTTCATCATGTGATCTGGTGGGCTAGAAAGGAGAGTTCCTATACACATAACAACAGTATTAACAAATTCTGGTATCCACAGAGCAGTCTCTGAATGTCTTGGTCGAACTGGGTCAAATTAATTGAATCATTCTTTATATCCACCAAGGATGTGAATGGAAACTGCATGAATCAACCCTTTCTTAGTCTTCTGTGGCTACTCATAGAATTATCACCTGGATGTCAGTGTCCTTATTAAATATTTTATGAAAAATTTTAAAACAAAAGAAACTTGAAAAGTTAAAATGTCTTCAGCAGCAGAAGCAAAGATTATTTTGTAAGTCCTCTTCAATGTGCTCTTGTTCATTTTAATGGAGTAAAGTTGCTGAACACACCTTTCATCCTTTGAGAGACCAGAATTTATGTCTGCACTGCTTGTGAGTATTTCTCCACTAATAAGCCAATTCATGCCCAATTCTAATTCCTTTGACATGTCGTCTCTAAGTATTACTCCAAAATGACCTTCCAAAATGTTGAGATTGAAGTATTGCATTATCAGTCTTTGGAACTTTCTACATAAATGTTGAACATTCTTGCCTTAGATTCTCAGTGTATTTTTTTGGCATTTCAGATCTAGTGGTTTTCTTGTGACAGCATTGTTGGGAAGAAAAAAAAAAAAACCAACAAAAAATCCCATATATATATATATATATACATATATATATATATATATATAAATATATATATATAAAAAAGGAAAGGAAAAGGGGATCAATTTGATCAATTTAAAGAAAATTATCTTTACTGACCTTGCAGTATTTTTGGTAATATGTTAAATAAAAAAACATATCTTATAGGCAATTAGGATGTTCTCACCTGTATGATGGAGTTTATTTACTTCAGCCTGTGCTGGTAAAGCTTTCTTGACTTGGACATTTCCTTAAGTGATGCAAAAGTGCCAGAGATTTTTTTTCTCTTAAATTAATTGTGCAACAGTAAATGATGCTATGATGATCTGAATTAAAAAGGCACACAAAAAGCCCAAGGCAGGGTAGAGTCTTGCAGCTACTGTCTTCACAAAAATGTTACCGTAAGAAAGATATGCCCTTAACAGCCAGTAGTGACAAATGCCTTTCTGCCTTCTCCTGCCATGAATTAAAAGAAATGCCCACTTATCACTTTTAGGGATTCCAGAAAACTGCTGGGATACTCAAGATAACTCTCTGATGACAATAAATCACTGCCACTAGTGTGGTTCCACTCTTTTTCATGGCTGTCAAAACAGGGAGCCCGTTTTAATTTTCAGCAAATCAGAGGAATATGGTGAAATTTAACAGTTTTCTGATTCCTGCCTGGGAGAAATGTATGTTTATGATGCTTCTCTGGTACATTAAGAAAATTGAATCTATTGACAGCAGACTTAACTTCCCTACAAAAAAAATTTCACCCTGAAAAAAATGTAGACCTTCAGTAACTGAAAAAAAATAGCATAGAATCATACCATATCACAAGAAATAGGGAATTTCGTATTTCAGAAGAACTTAGGAGAAATTCACTGTCAAACTCAGAGAACACAGGTTCTGGGCTTAAAATAAAAAAATGAAGAAAACTCAGAATAGTAAATAAATAGAGCAGTACATTTAAAAAGTACTGTGCAAGTAAGGAAGAAATGGAGAGGACAATAAGAGCACTGTATATATGCTAAAGATATTATGAATCCATGAGAACTTCATTTTTTTTTTCTTGATCTTCATTCATATTTCTGCATATTCAATGAGTTTTCTGCTTTTTTGTTAGTAAAGGAAATCTTTTGAATTTTTTGTATCTGGCAAGTCTCTTCAGATATCTTTGTTACAAGACCTAAAATGCATAAGTTTATGTTACCAGTGTGTAGTCAGCCTTTGTGCAAGGTTCTAGTCCTCCTCAACATACACTGATAATTTGCCAAGCACCATCACACCAAGCTCTTTACTGAAGCTCTCTTCAGTATTCAGATTGTTGTCTGTATTTTCATTAAATGTTGGTTACCAGAGAAAAACATTGAGTTTTTTCATAATAGTTTGTATTCCATGCCTACAGGTTTTATTAATCCCATTTTATGCTTATATCTGTTATTCTTTCCTTTAGAATTCCTCACCCTAGCATTGGTGTTTGCCCATATAGTTTCTTTTCATTTGTCTGGAGATTTGCAGATGAAATATGCTGATGACACAGAGGCACTGTTACAAAACAGCAAATATATTGAAATGCAAAATCTGCAGCAATATGACTTTGACACCAAAGTGAAGCCCATGTTTTCAACATTTGTTTATTTGTTTGTTTTCCACAAAGTTGAAAGTTGGTAAATAAATCAGGACATTTCCTACTTTTAAGAAAGCTTATAAACAGCTATAAAGTAAGGATACCAGAGGGTTATTAAGAATCTCAATTCACTTGTTATCTGTTTTACTGGTGTAATTGGTATAACTTAACTTCGGAGTGATATTCGTCTTTTTATGGTTTTTTTCTTCATCTCTATGACAAATACTTGAGGAAGCAACAAGTTGATTCTCTTCTAGGTCTTATGCAAACAGTCCCACTCAACTTTAAAAATTATGTACAGTAATAATGAGCTAGCAATGTAGCACATTACATTGCATTTTTTTCTATGTGTACCAGGAAAATTTTTCATAATCAGTCAGTAATAATCAGTTAAAAAAGATGTAAGCACCTACCAGTTTCAACCATATATTTTATTAAGCACATGAAGTATCACAATAATTTGCATGTTTACTAATCTGTTGCGGTACAAATTCATACCAGCCACAGTCAAAAAAACACATAGGAATTAAAAACACCTTAATTTCAAGACTTAGGAGAGGATAAATCCAAATCACACATCCCACATAAAACAACAGGTTCATAAAACACAAATTGCTACTACAATTACACTAAGAAATTTCCCCTACATTTTTTTCATCAAATTATCATTTTTCTGTTGCAGTTCTATGATGCAAACAATAGATGAAAGTACATTTTCCTTCGTTCTCTATGGATTTCTATCCGTAATTAATAATTGATTGAAATTCAAATTATTTAGACCATTCAAATTACTGACCATTCTCAGTGGAAGACCTGACCCACGCTGGGAGTTTGCTGTATAGTACACAAAACTATAAGTCTAGTTTTTGGTAAATTGAAGATTAATAATAAAAAATAACATAGCTTACTTGTGGAAGACCTCTTTGTCTAATAATTTATTCACTGGTGTTCCACCAAAAACCTCCCTTTTGACAGTAAGGGGCACGACTAGTTGATAAGGAATTCCAAGTTGTTTTTACTGTTCCAAATGACTGCTTTAAAATTACACTGGCCTAAAAATCATTGGGCATCATTGGTCATCATTGTGCCATTAATATCTGTTGTTCGATAACTATTTTAATAAGCAATACATAATAAAAGCAGTCCATGCAGTATGAACATAGCACTTTCTCCCAGGCCTTTTGCCTTAAAAATAGATTTTTGTATCTCATTGGAAATTACTATGTCTTCCAGTGTAGATTAAGCATCCATGTGAAGTCCAGAGAAATATCACAGTTTACTGTGGTATATTCTGGATGTCAAATGCAGTAAAACATATCTTTTAATACTCTGTGAAACTCAGTACTAGAGCTGGGTTTTTTCCATGGTTAGAACTTTTTTATTTCCTCCTTCAAAAACCTGTTTCTTTTCACCGGTCCTGTAACTAAACAAGGAGATAGAGACAAAAGAAATACACTGATGCTTCTGCCAATGTATACACTATGGATGCTTCAGACATGCATGGCATAGACTCAGCACTATATACAATACCAGGACACAGATGTCTGTGTTGCTTCTCCATCTTAGAGAACATTTGAATCTGTACCTATATCCAGCCTATTATATCAATTATCCTGGCATACTATAAAAAATGGGATCAGTCTGTCATGCAGAAACTTTTTGTTTAATTTGATTTTGCCAGAAAATAAGCAAATTATTCCAATCAATGCAGCACTGTCCTTGAAATGAGGAATTTGTACATTCCTGAACCATTTAAAATATTTTTCATATAGAACATATGTGGTTAGCTTTTGAATGTTTTGCAAATGCATCTCTGCATACGTCTAGTCTGCTTTTATATATTGTAACTAACATTAAAGAATTGCTTTCATTCTGGACCCTTAGCTACAAATGGAAGTCACAAATCCCGATCCTCTCTCTGATGAAGAACAAATATCATAGGTGAACCCAGATGTTAATTGAACCTAGTGTCCTGTCTCCAACAGTAAACAAATAATGGATGCTTTAGAAAGAGTAGGACAGGAAAAATATGTCACAATACTTTCCAAATATATTATTAGCATAACATATCTGAGCAATAGATAGTGAGTTTTTGTGGGTCAAGTCTCAGTGATCTTACACAAATTTTCCACTTGTTCTTAAAATGCATGTAAAATTTTAACACCCTGAACATCCTGCAACAATAAATTCAATAGTGTGCTGTGTGAAGCATCCCATCTTTCTGTTTGCTTTGAACCGTTCTGAAGACTCACAGTTCTGGTATTAAGAGAAAGAATGAGCAAGTGTGCCTCAGCCTCCTTCTCCGGGTCTCTCACAGTTTTGTAAATTTGTGTCATATATCTCTGTGTATCCTTGCTTTCCATGCTGAAAAGTCATAGACTTTTGGATTGCTACATGTACAGAAAATGTACCATTGATCATTGCCTCTGATTCTCCCCAAAACCTGAATGTTTTAATGAACCTCAGCTATATTTCAGGTGTGAGGAGCTCACATGTCTTCCTGGTGCATTCCAGTTTCCTTTAAAGAGGGACATGGTATTTTCTAATACGTTCTCTATTCTTTTGCCAATATTTTTTTTCTATTTTCACAGCTAAGGAGTAATAAACCAACATTTTCTTAGTGCTATCTACCATAACTTTGTAAAAATCCAAACGTTGGGACCTATCGTTATGTATATAAAATGAGAATTATCTTCCCCATGCATAGCAGTTTGTATATGTCAATAATGAATTCTACTTTCCATTTTATTATCCTGTAACCCAGTGTGAATGTCTTTCAGCAGCTCAAATTTCTTGGCCGTTCTTTTTTGTTAGTCTAAATTACTTAATATTAGCAAACACTTGTCACTTTCCTGACTGAAACTCAGCTTCTGCATACCACATTTATTAATTTCTGGGACATCCAACACCTGTCCCTTTGGCACTCGGATTTGAAATCAGCCATTTATTCCTATCCTTACATCCATATTTCTGTGGGTAATCTGTTTTCTCCAATGACACTTGTACTCTGCCTTTGTAGAGACACACCTAGGCCCTGTGTCTCACTTCATGAGCCTTACATTTGTTGCTGTATAACATAACTTTCTCCATGTACCATTTTTCAGCTGACGTTTTTTGATATACAGATGTGAATCTGAATCCTTTTGAGCTGAAGTAATCGTGAGCTTGTTTTCTTCCAGGGTTCAAAGAAGAGTGCTCTATTAGGCTTTTACTCACAGGTTGTACCAGTGAAGACCACATTGTATAAGCAAAGAGGCAGGATCGCTGATTCTTTAAACAAATTAGTTACATACTTATATGTCCAGAATAGAGGCCTGTAGACTCTAATTTGTTTTTATCATTAGATGTCTAAAATTAAACCTGGTTTGTCTAACTGAAGATGGTTAACCTAACCATATATTCAACAAAACTCCAGAAGCTGAGGTGTGATTTTACTTTTCAAAACTGAAACTATTACATATTTCCAGCACCTACAGGGAAGGCTCTATCTTAAAACAGACTTGAAGGAAATTTATTTAAAATAAAGTCTTAAAATAAGGAGGAAAAATATGTTAACACAAGCAGCAGCAGCAGCAAAATTCTAAGCAGATTTTTTTTTTTTTTAATCAATTTTTGTCCACAGAGACTTCAGAATTGTATCAATGGAGTCCAGAATTACAGTTATCACTCTGGTTGTCATAGTGTAGCAGGTATCACTGAGACCAGAACATACATATCCACTGAAACACTGCTATCATATTTAGACCATAAACTATGTTCATTCTAAGAGTCTTACTGCATTTGCTTTTCTTTCTTGATTTGCTTGCCCTGTGGACTTAAAATACACAAAGCAATGCCTTGGTTGGGAATAGTTTCCCATGGGTAGAAATAACAATCACTATATTACCTTGCCACAATAAACCAGAAGCATACTGGGTGAAATGAATGCCTTTTCTTAGGCCTCCATTCTTCTAGTAATACATTTTACTTCTGTACCTTTGGCAGTCTGACAATAAGCTTGCTTGGCTTCCTTGTGTCTCTTTCTTCAGCTTACAAACACACCACCCACACCCACTCAGACTCATCTGCCTTTTCTGTGCGGAACACATGTGCACTTTACTCTGAAGACAAGCTGTTTCTACATGAGGTGTACTAGTTTAGCAGACAGACAAAATCTCATAGTTGGCACAAGACTGTTTTCCTATTTTATTTGTCAAGTGAAAAAACTTGCCCTTTACCAGTTTACACCTGGTGCTTTTCAGCGTGGAAAAAAGGATACTATTTCATTTCTCTATCATCTGGTTTTAAGCGGCATTGGAATTGAGTTTATGTATTGGGATTATTGGTTGTTGGTACAAATTTGTGTAACTTTGCAAAGGCTATGTTTAGAGATGAAGTAGTTAAGAATAAGGAAAATAGATGTATAAATGAGTTAGAAAATATTACTTGAATTGTTAATTTTCCCTCCCCCTCTGATAATCTGAAATTAACAGCTTCTACCCCCCCCCCCTAAAATTTTCACTGTACAAGCGACAGAAAATATCACCACCTTTAGTTCATACAAAGTGTAGGCCACTGCACTGGGAATCACACTAAGCCGCCTGGGTGAGTGACCTACGGCCTAAATTCCCCACTCCCCAAAGCCCCTGTTGTAGGGAAAACCTGCTGCACACAGCGCCCGTGTGTGCAGATTGCTGTGCAATCCGCAATTCGTAGGGTACCCCACAAATCCCCGTGTACTCCGCCGTCCCGGCGTGTCCCTCCGGGCGATGGGCGAGGGCCCGGCCCTCAAGGCGCTTCTCGTCTCCGATCAGAGACTTCCTGCCGTCGAGATAGCCTCCTGTGCCGGGCGCCCTGCCTCTGTTTTCGGTTCACCTGCCCCGACTGCCCGCAGCGTGCGAAGGCGGTAGGAGCCTCCCTCTTACACCTCGCCGCGGCACCCAGACAGGCCTCCTCACACCGAATAAGTTTTCCCGCAATGAAATCTAAAAGGTCTTTCAAAATCTTAAAACTGACCAGAACCCTTTGAATAATTCCCAGGAGGATTATCTCTTCTCCTGTTCCAAATTCTCCATCCCTCTAAACCTTCTGACCGATGTAAGGGGAAAACTCTTAAGGTTCCTTAAGATGTGCTTTCGAGTCCTACACAGCAGTTACATCAAGGGCAGTGGAATATATTTAAATACATACAGAACTAATATACAACTAGTGCTATTTATGATTTATTTGGCAGACTGCTTTTTTTATAAGCAACTTGGTTTTATCAGTGGGAATATCGAATTGGTTCCCTGCCTAAGACGGAAAACAGCAGAGTAAAGAAAATGTGAAGCACTTTTTCTTTGTATTTTTTGTTTATTTGTTTGGGTTTTAATAATTTCTTTTGGCTCAGTTTATCTGGTTGCAATACTTAAGAGGCAATTCCCCTTCCAGACCAATTCACAAACCGTGATACCAATATGCGTCTCATTAGCATAACATTATTAGTAGTATTTTTTAGGCGCTAGGAATTCTATAGTTTTGAAATTAAAGTGCGATCACGCCTAGAACAGAGGAAACAACTGGAAATTCAACAGTTCCAGGGGAATTTCAAGTGGTCGAACAGACCCCACGAGTGTGTGTGGGGAAAACTTTGGACAGAGAGTGCACAGGGCCAAACAGATTCGCTTTTCCTCGCAAATTTCTCTGGCACCAAGAAGGGTCAGCCTGTCACAGGATAGCCTTCCCCAGGGGCGGGGCGGCAACCTGGCTTCTCGGGTCACTGTTGGTGCGCCGGCATGAGGGGATAAAACCAATGAAGCAGATGCGATCCGGCGCACATTGAAACTGGCAAAACCACAACTGCCTTCAGTGGGATCGGGTTCCGAGCCGGTGCGGCCTTCTTACCCGAACACCGGCTCTTTGCCGGTGAGTTGCGGGCAGAGACCGCAGCGCCTCCGTTGCAGGGAAATTTACCTGTAAGAGATTTGTTTCCCTTTCTTCCCCTTGTCTTGCCGCCAAGAAAACTTTTGGATACTTTTGTCGGTTTGGGGAGAGGGAGCGAAAACTTATGCTACAAGCACAAGTTTCTTAACCAATGTGAAAGGCGAGTTATTTTAAATAGCAGCACTCGCAGAGGCAAATGGATGGATTGGCTTTAATGAGCGTTGGTGTACAGCAGGGCAGACACGGTATGGCAGCAATCACTCAGAAACCAGCCGGGAATCATCAGCCCAGCACGTCACTCTTTGACTTCTGGTCTCTGATTTCTGATCCCTCTGAGCAGACTTCTCTTCTATTAGAAGTTCGTTTTCAGTAAAGTGCTTTTCCCGAATAACTTTAAAATAATTTTCCTGTTGTCTTCCCCTGCTTTCCCCCGCCTCTTTCACTCGCCGCCCTCCCCCCTTCCCCCGCAGGTTTTTGTGTTCGCATTCATGTGGAAGAAACGCCATGCAGCACGTACAAAATAGTGGTGTCTGTGAGCGGTGAAAGGTGATGTGAAAAGCACAGTGTACGAATTCCCGGGCTGCTTTTATTTTAATGAGAAACTAGGGAATTCGGACACTTACACACAGTTTGAGAGGCCAAGTCACGCTTCAGTCCCTTCTAAGGTACTATAGGATGGATTATAAAAGTGTGAAGGCGAAGCGCAAGCGGTCGTTAGTTAAAGGAACCCTTCGCCGTCGGTGCTGTTGTCACTTAAATTCCCACTACTTAATCGAAATATTTAACGATTATTCTTTAAGCAGCAAGCATTATATGCCATAGGACCCCGGAGCTCGCAAGGGTCTAAGGTAGCCACTTTGCCCACCTCTTTCGTAGCAAGATCTGCTGGAACAGTGGAGCAGAGTTTTCCTGTCTGTCGTGGAAGAGGGAGAAGCAGACTTCAGCAGGGGTTTTGTCCTTCTGCTCTCCCTATTCGCCGGCCGACTGCAGCACCTCTCCTCTCGAAGCTCGGCTTCCGTGGGGCCTCCGGGGTGGCTGCCCCGGGATAGTGGCTCGGCGGGAAGCGCAGGCTGCATGGCCACCCCGTGCCTCACTCTGGCGGGGAGAACGCTCTCGGCCCTTTCCCCCGGCCCCTTCGGCCCCGGCTCTGATTTTTCACACCGCCTCTCCGCCACTAATGACATTTAACGACGATAAAAGATCTTACCTGCGACCTGGCTCTCAAATAATCTGATAGTACACGATATAAACATAGACACCAGCAGAGCTATAGTCATGAGATCGATCGCGTTTCCGCACGCATGCCCTGGATCCCCCCGTCCTCTCCCCCGGGGACCTTGGCGCCTCTCTTCCCCGGAGCCCCTGCTCTTTAGGAGTGCACCAGGACCGAGTGGAGGGAGCTCTTGCCTTCGGGGCTGTTACTCGCGGTCTGTTCCAGCAGCGATGCAGCAGCCGGAGAAGCGGCGGGGCAGATCTGCGAGGCGGCGACCGTCAGAGCAGGGATGGCAGAGGCAGCGGGCAACGCCGGCGCCGGCTTGATGGGCACCGGGACGGCGGGCATGGTCTGTGCCGGCGGGTGGCAGAGCGCCTTCACGGGCATGCCGAAGGGGCCGTAGTCGGGGGACACGGGCACACCGGTCACGGAGTCCATCACCCCCACGTGCGGCCACACGGAGCTGACCACGCTGCTGAGCTGGCTGGGCACCGGGTAGCCTAGGTGGTGCATCACCGAGGCCAGCGGCAGCCCGCCGGCCTGCAACATACCCTTGTAATCTCTGCCGATGATGTTTTCGATGGCGAAGGGATGCTTGAAGCCCGAGGGCTGGTTGCTCCCATACGGCGAGAACTGCGGCAGCCTTCCCACCGCGGCCGCGGCCGCGGCCACGGCCGCGTCGGAGCCCGCCAGCCCCGGCACCTTGCCCGGGGGAGGCGGCGGTGGCGGGTGCGGATGGAAGTAGTGCACCATGTGCGGGGTGGGCGCCGGGGGCTTGCCGGGACCACTGCCGCCCGCCCCCCCGCCGCCGCCGCCGGGCAGGTGATGCTCGGGGCGCAGCACCTTAAAGCGCTTGCGGCGGCGGAGGAAGCTGCCGTTCTCAAACATGTCCCCGCAGTCCGGGTGCAACGCCCAGAAGCTGCCTTTGCCCGGCTGGTCGGGTCGCCGCGGGATCTTGATGAAGCAGTCATTGAAGGAGAGGTTGTGGCGGAGGGAGTTCTGCCAACGTTGGGTGTGCTCCCGATAGTAAGGGAACCTCTCCATAATGAACTTGTAGATGTCGCTTAGAGGCAGCATCTTCTCGGCCGAATGCTGGATGGCCATGGCCGTCAGGGAGATGTAAGAGTAGGGCGGTTTCTGGTCGCTGTACGAACTCTTCCCTGGCCTGGGCATCGCCGCCCCGCTACGGCACTCCCGCGGCCGCACGATCCCGCCGCTCCAGGCTGGGCACCGTTCAATGCCGCGCACGGCGGGCTTGGGTTCCGAAGACTTCACTGCCTGTCCCACCGCCGCCTCTACATCCTGGGCGCCACCTTCCCGGGCCGCACGCCGCAGCGACCGCCCGGCGGCCGGCCAGCGAGCTCCGTGCACGGCTTCCTCCAGCAGCCTCTCCCCGCGGGACGCGCTTGCCTCGCCGCTCCTCTGCTTGCGGCAGGGACAGCTGCCGCCCAGGCCGCGGGGGCTCGGGGGCTACGTGGCAGACGGAGGTCCCGACCCCGCTGGTGTCCTGCTTTCCTCCTGGAGGCTGCTGGGTATCCCGGGCTTCACCCCTGCCGTCTGGTACACTCTGGTTGGAGTTGATGCTCCTCAGGCACCGAGGGCTCGAGAGCATGAAATTACCGAGGACGTCTGAAGAGATAGGAAAGAAAGAGATAAAAACATCCCTCTCACCGCTCAGTCTGGTGTCCGCTTAAAAGTTTGCGGCAGTGGCGAGCGCCGGGAGTCGGCGGGGAGAGAAGGCGAGCGGGGCAGCGGCCGCCGCGGCTGCTGGCAGGGCTTGTGCGCTCCGCCGCAGTTTTGTAATGGTGCCCGAGTCGCGAGACCCCCGCAGTTCCTGCTCTCTTGCTATCACATGACAGTCGCTTGGGGACTTGGCGTCTCATGGAACAGGAGCGAGAAGCGGCTCTTGACTCCACTCTCGCTCACATCTCCTCATCAGGGTGAGGTGGAGCCAGGGGGCTGGGAAAACTCCGTATGAGACCGAGATGAGCTTTCCATAGGGCAAGGAACAGCCGCCCGAGCAGGAAAGCTTCCTCCTCCCACCTCTCCCACCCCAGCTTCCCTCCAGCTCCTTTCATAGCCCCCCTATCCGTTCTCCTCCTTCCTGACCCCTCGCTCCCGCACAGCCTGGCTTATGCCAGTAGGTGCGAAAGCCTCCGAGGGGACTACACCACAGGGAGATGGAAAACGGGAAGAGGTCTTTCCTCATCCCCATGGGAGGTCGAGTCCAGTGCCCTGGAGAAACGGCCCTCGAGTTAGCCCCGCGAGGCAGCAAGCGGGAAATACAGGCCCTTTGCGATAATTTGTTATCAGTCATGTCATTATATTTAAGAGGCTACGCAAAGACTAGCACAAAAACAAGAGAGAGGCAAAAAATCCTACGCTACGCAAAGACTAGCACAAAAACAAGAGAGGCAAAAAATCCTACTCTCTCCTCTCCAAATCGTTACTGTCAATTCTTGCTACTTGCCACGATGCGGCTTATGGAAAACACGTAAAGAACCAGCCAAAACATCATCTGTATGCTTAGAGACGGGCTACTTAGCGCCAGTGTTGGTTTAGACCCGCTCATTAGTAGGAATCGATGAACAGTGCAACAGTTCATAAATATCATCTAAACGTACTGCGTTATAGCGAATAGGCTGTAGATTTGAGCGAGGAAAAGGAAAGATTGCTTGCTTAGCAGCCGCTAGAGTTGGAAGAAATGCTTGCTCAACATCAGCACCTATCAGAGCGCAATTATCGGGATGCTATAAGAGGTGTCAGCATTAAAATTATTATTCCGACTTCTATTGCTAAATGAACAAATAGGTTGAAAGTGCCTTACAATATATAAAACTATATATGGAAGAGCTTTTTTGAGCCCATCCTTCCAGGCTGTTGCGCTGGGTCAGATCCCGTGGGGGTGTGTACCGCGCGGGTAGGGCGGCTGCAGCGGCGCTGGGGCAGAACCCGGCCGGCCATGCCCCCCGCGCCACACTTCTGCCGTCGAGGGAATTAGTTTGGGCATCAAACTTATTTGTCTGTCTCCGAGTCAGGCGAGTCAGAAGTGGTGAAGAGGAAGGGATGGGGGAAGAGAAAAAGTTAAATGTGTGCTTATAATCTCTGCTAGGGGGAGAAGGAAAGACTAATTTTAAACTCATTCTCAAGCAATGTGTATTTAACAGTTTTTACACCTGATCAAAGTCAGTCAAGTGAAAAGCATAATCAAAGGTAAAGAAGCCACGATTCTGACAAGCCAAGTTTCCCCAGAAAGCGCGTGGTTTAAATATATATATATTTATCTATCTATCTATCTAGATATAGATATAAAAATCAGATTATTGTCCAAAGCACTCACTTTCCTTTGAGAAACCAGGAGGCACGGTAGCAGCAACATCATTAATATCGTGCATCTTGGGAAGCTAATTCCCATATTACCCGTATGGCGAGACCGGGTATTTCAACATCTTTCCTGACATGTCTATACCTTTTCCCCAAAAATGTTTTATTTGTGTTTTACCACTTAATCCTGTCCTAACCGTTTAAAAGCCCTGCTCCTACTCCAAAATCCTGGATCTTAAAGTCATTGTCATTGTCTGCCTCACCTCACTAGTTAGCAACCCGGCGTTTCCCCGCGTAGGACATGTGTGGGAATTTAGCCGGGCCCTTTCTCACATTTTCCCTCTTCATCTCCACCGCAGCCGGATTTTATTTTTCACAGGAGAGCAGATCGGTCCCTGGAGACCGGTGAGACCCGAAATGAGCTGTTTGCGTTTAATCCTCTCCCTTCCCTTCCCTTCCCTTCCCTTCCCAAATGCGGCTGCTTTCGGGGACAGTGGTAATTCCCTGTTTCCCCGGGAAGGCGTGGAGGAGGTTGGGAATGGAGGGAGAGAGTTGTCTGGGAGCTCGATGAGTACCATCGTCCAGCGGGCACCGCTGCAGGAAACCTAGGGCTGCAGTACTGCCACCTCTGTCCTCTGCGCTCTCGTAGGCCTCCAAGGTAGGACTTCTGGTAGATGATGGGGTGTTGGAGCAAGCCCGCCTTTAACAGGAGCCCTTCCCAAGCTATAGGAAAAGCGCCGGCATGCATGGACTAGTGGCCATCCGATTGGTACGCGCGTTTATGAGGAACGTTTATGGCTGCGGGCTACCCATATGTTTGTTAAAGCGAGACCTGTTCCTTGAAGCCTCTAAGACAATTACTCGAAGAAGCACGCCTTAGGTAATCGGCCTTACACCACCCAGACCGGTTCAGAATTTCAAGAGGTAATGTTTTACTAATGATGCACTATCGGCAGCCACTCTGGGTTACGTGAGTTTTCTCTGCATCTC